>NW_027210043.1:0-131065 GCF_027789765.1 Dendropsophus ebraccatus
AAGTACCTATATACTGTCCCTTTAAGAGCAGCTTAAGTATTGTCCCTTTAAAAGAGACTTAGGTGCCATCCTTTGAAGACCAGCTTAAGTACTGACCAGTTTAAGTACTGACGGAGTCTGTGCGCAAAGCGGTTCGGGCTGTATTAATCGCATAACAATGGATGGAAGAAGAAGAAGACGGATTACAATATAGTGCTTTTAAAAGCACTATTATGACATCATTAATAGTATATTGGTTGACATCATTTCCGAGATCACTGATAACAATAATTGACAACAATTATAACTTTATCGACAACGTCACCGTTGACATCACTGATGACATCATCGATGACATCACTGATGACATCATCGATGACATCACTGATGACATCATCGATGACATCATCGATGACATCATGATGACATCATCGATGACATCACTGATGACATCATCGATGACATCATCGATGACATCATCGATGACATCATCGATGACATCACCGATGACATCATCGATGACATCACTGATGACATCATCGATGACATCATCGATGACATCACTGATGACATCATCGATGACATCATCGATGACATCACTGATGACATCATCGATGACATCATGATGACATCATCGATGACATCATCGATGACATCATGATGACATCATCGATGACATCATGATGACATCACTGATGACATCATCGATGACATCACGATGACATCACGATGACATCATCGATGACATCACTGATGACATCATCGATGACATCATCGATGACATCATCGATGACATCATGATGACATCATCGATGACATCACTGATGACATCATCGATGACATCATGATGACATCATCGATGACATCACTGATGACATCATCGATGACATCACTGATGACATCATCGATGACATCACTGATGACATCATCGATGACATCACTGATGACATCATCGATGACATCACTGATGACATCATCGATGACATCACTGATGACATCATCGATGACATCACTGATGACATCATCGATGACATCACTGATGACATCATCGATGACATCATCGATGACATCAATGATGACATCATCGATGACATCATTGATGACATCACTGATGACATCATCGATGACATCATTGATGACATCATCGATGACATCATCGATGACATCACTGATGACATCATCGATGACATCATTGATGACATCACTGATGACATCATCGATGACATCATGATGACATCATCGATGACATCACTGATGACATCACTGATGACATCACGATGACATCATCGATGACATCATCGATGACATCACTGATGACATCATCGATGACATCACTGATGACATCATCGATGACATCACTGATGACATCATCGATGACATCACTGATGACATCATCGATGACATCACTGATGACATCATCGATGACATCACTGATGACATCATCGATGACATCACTGATCTGATGACATCATCGATGACATCACCGATGACATCATCGATGACATCACGATGACATCATCGATGACATCACTGATGACATCACTGATGACATCATCGATGACATCATCGATGACATCATGATGACATCATCGATGACATCACGATTACATAATCGTTAACCTCACTGATGACATCATCGATGACATCAATTACATCACTGATGACAATCATTGACAACAATAATAACTTTATGGACAATTTCATTGTTGACATCACTGATGATCATCAATGAGTAACTTTGGTACAATCCCTTTCAGAGCAACTTTGGTACAGTCCCTTAAGGAGCGACTTAGGTGCCAAAGTTTTAAAGTACCTATATACTGTCCCTTTAAGAGCAGCTTAAGTATTGTCCCTTTAAAAGAGACTTAGGTGCCATCCTTTGAAGACCAGCTTAAGTACTGACCAGTTTAAGTACTGACGGAGTCTGTGCGCAAAGCGGTTCGGGCTGTATTAATCGCATAACAATGGATGGAAGAAGAAGAAGACGGATTACAATATAGTGCTTTTAAAAGCACTATTATGACATCATTAATAGTATATTGGTTGACATCATTTCCGAGATCACTGATAACAATAATTGACAACAATTATAACTTTATCGACAACGTCACCGTTGACATCACTGATGACATCATCGATGACATCACTGATGACATCATCGATGACATCACTGATGACATCATCGATGACATCATCGATGACATCACTGATGACATCATCGATGACATCACTGATGACATCATCGATGACATCACTGATGACATCATCGATGACATCATCGATGACATCACCGATGACATCATCGATGACATCATCGATGACATCATCGATGACATCATCGATGACATCACTGATGACATCATCGATGACATCAACGATGACATCATCGATGACATCAACGATGACATCATCGATGACATCATCGATGACATCATGATGACATCATCGATGACATCATCGATGACATCATCGATGACATCATCGATGACATCATGATGACATCATCGATGACATCACTGATGACATCATCGATGACATCACTGATGACATCATCGATGACATCACTGATGACATCATCGATGACATCACTGATGACATCATCGATGACATCACTGATGACAATCATTGACAACAATAATAACTTTATGGACAATTTCATTGTTGACATCACTGATGATCATCAATGAGTAACTTTGGTACAATCCCTTTCAGAGCAACTTTGGTACAGTCCCTTAAGGAGCGACTTAGGTGCCAAAGTTTTAAAGTACCTATATACTGTCCCTTTAAGAGCAGCTTAAGTATTGTCCCTTTAAAAGAGACTTAGGTGCCATCCTTTGAAGACCAGCTTAAGTACTGACCAGTTTAAGTACTGACGGAGTCTGTGCGCAAAGCGGTTCGGGCTGTATTAATCGCATAACAATGGATGGAAGAAGAAGAAGACGGATTACATATAGTGCTTTTAAAAGCACTATTATGACATCATTAATAGTATATTGGTTGACATCATTTCCGAGATCACTGATAACAATAATTGACAACAATATAACTTTATCGACAACGTCCGTTGACATCACTGATGACATCATCGATGACATCACTGATGACATCATCGATGACATCACTGATGACATCATCGATGACATCATCGATGACATCACTGATGACATCATCGATGACATCACTGATGACATCATCGATGACATCATCGATGACATCACCGATGACATCATCGATGACATCACTGATGACATCATCGATGACATCACTGATGACATCATCGATGACATCACGATGACATCACTGATGACATCATCGATGACATCATCGATGACATCACTGATGACATCATCGATGACATCACTGATGACATCATCGATGACATCATCGATGACATCACTGATGACATCATCGATGACATCATTGATGACATCATGATGACATCATCGATGACATCACTGATGACATCGATGACATCATCGATGACATCACTGATGACATCATCGATGACATCATCGATGACATCATCGATGACATCACTGATGACATCATCGATGACATCACTGATGACATCATCGATGACATCACTGATGACATCATCGATGACATCACTGATGACATCATCGATGACATCACTGATGACATCATCGATGACATCATGATGACATCATCGATGACATCACTGATGACATCATCGATGACATCACGATGACATCATCGATGACATCACCGATGACATCACGATGACATCACCGATGACATCATCGATGACATAACTGATGACATCACTGATGACATCATCGATGACATCACCGATTACATAATCGTTAACCTCACTGATGACATCATCGATGACATCAATTACATCACTGATGACAATCATTGACAACAATAATAACTTTATGGACAATTTCATTGTTGACATCACTGATGATCATCAATGAGTAACTTTGGTACAATCCCTTTCAGAGCAACTTTGGTACAGTCCCTTAAGGAGCGACTTAGGTGCCAAAGTTTTAAAGTACCTATATACTGTCCCTTTAAGAGCAGCTTAAGTATTGTCCCTTTAAAAGAGACTTAGGTGCCATCCTTTGAAGACCAGCTTAAGTACTGACCAGTTTAAGTACTGACGGAGTCTGTGCGCAAAGCGGTTCGGGCTGTATTAATCGCATAACAATGGATGGAAGAAGAAGAAGACGGATTACAATATAGTGCTTTTAAAAGCACTATTATGACATCATTAATAGTATATTGGTTGACATCATTTCCGAGATCACTGATAACAATAATTGACAACAATTATAACTTTATCGACAACGTCACCGTTGACATCACTGATGACATCATCGATGACATCACTGATGACATCATCGATGACATCACTGATGACATCATCGATGACATCACGATGACATCACTGATGACATCACTGATGACATCATCGATGACATCACTGATGACATCATCGATGACATCATCGATGACATCATCGATGACATCATCGATGACATCACGATGACATCATCGATGACATCACTGATGACATCATCGATGACATCATCGATGACATCACTGATGACATCATCGATGACATCATCGATGACATCACTGATGACATCATCGATGACATCACTGATGACATCATCGATGACATCACGATGACATCACTGATGACATCATCGATGACATCATCGATGACATCACTGATGACATCACCGATGACATCACTGATGACATCATCGATGACATCACCGATGACATCACTGATGACATCATCGATGACATCACTGATGACATCATCGATGACATCACTGATGACATCATCGATGACATCACTGATGACATCACTGATGACATCATCGATGACATCACTGATGACATCATCGATGACATCACTGATGACATCATCGATGACATCATCGATGACATCATCGATGACATCACTGATGACATCACCCATGACATCATCGATGACATCACTGATGACATCATCGATGACATCACTGATGACATAATCGATGACATCACTGATGACATCATCGATGACATCACTGATGACATCATCGATGACATCACCGATGACATCATCGATGACATCACCGATGACATCATCGATGACATCACGATGACATCATCGATGACATAATGATGACATCATGATGACATCATCGATGACATCACGATGACATCATCGATGACATCACTGATGACATCATCGATGACATCATCGATGACATCACTGATGACATCATCGATGACATCATTGATGACATCACGATGACATCATTGATGACATCATCGATGACATCATGATGACATCATCGATGACATCACTGATGACATCATCGATGACATCACTGATGACATCACTGATGACATCATCGATGACATCACTGATGACATCATCGATGACATCACTGATGACATCATCGATGACATCATCGATGACATCATCGATGACATCACTGATGACATCATCGATGACATCATGATGACATCATCGATGACATCACCGATGACATCATGATGACATCATCGATGACATCATCGATGACATCACTGATGACATCATCGATGACATCACGATGACATCATCGATGACATCACTGATGACATCATCGATGACATCACTGATGACATCACGATGACATCACTGATGACATCATCGATGACATCACTGATGACATCATCGATGACATCACTGATGACATCACGATGACATCATCGATGACATCACTGATGACATCATCGATGACATCACCGATGACATCATCGATGACATCACTGATGACATCATCGATGACATCATCGATGACATCACTGATGACATCATCGATGACATCATTGATGACATCACTGATGACATCATCGATGACATCATTGATGACATCATCGATGACATCATCGATGACATCATGATGACATCATCGATGACATCATCGATGACATCACTGATGACATCATCGATGACATCACTGATGACATCATCGATGACATCACGATGACATCATGATGACATCATCGATGACATCATCGATGACATCATCGATGACATCACTGATGACATCATCGATGACATCACTGATGACATCATCGATGACATCACTGATGACATCATCGATGACATCACTGATGACATCATCGATGACATCACTGATGACATCATCGATGACATCACTGATGACATCATCGATGACATCACTGATGACATCATCGATGACATCACCGATGACATCATCGATGACATCACGATGACATCATCGATGACATCACTGATGACATCACTGATGACATCATCGATGACATCATCGATGACATCACTGATGACATCATCGATGACATCACCGATTACATAATCGTTAACCTCACTGATGACATCATCGATGACATCAATTACATCACTGATGACAATCATTGACAACAATAATAACTTTATGGACAATTTCATTGTTGACATCACTGATGATCATCAATGAGTAACTTTGGTACAATCCCTTTCAGAGCAACTTTGGTACAGTCCCTTAAGGAGCGACTTAGGTGCCAAAGTTTTAAAGTACCTATATACTGTCCCTTTAAGAGCAGCTTAAGTATTGTCCCTTTAAAAGAGACTTAGGTGCCATCCTTTGAAGACCAGCTTAAGTACTGACCAGTTTAAGTACTGACGGAGTCTGTGCGCAAAGCGGTTCGGGCTGTATTAATCGCATAACAATGGATGGAAGAAGAAGAAGACGGATTACAATATAGTGCTTTTAAAAGCACTATTATGACATCATTAATAGTATATTGGTTGACATCATTTCCGAGATCACTGATAACAATAATTGACAACAATTATAACTTTATCGACAACGTCACCGTTGACATCACTGATGACATCATCGATGACATCACTGATGACATCATCGATGACATCACTGATGACATCATCGATGACATCACGATGACATCATGATGACATCATCGATGACATCACTGATGACATCATCGATGACATCACTGATGACATCATCGATGACATCATCGATGACATCATCGATGACATCACTGATGACATCATCGATGACATCATCGATGACATCATCGATGACATCACTGATGACATCATCGATGACATCAACGATGACATCATCGATGACATCACGATGACATCATCGATGACATCATCGATGACATCACTGATGACATCATCGATGACATCATCGATGACATCATCGATGACATCATCGATGACATCACTGATGACATCATCGATGACATCACTGATGACATCATCGATGACATCACTGATGACATCATCGATGACATCACTGATGACATCATCGATGACATCACTGATGACATCATCGATGACATCACTGATGACAATCATTGACAACAATAATAACTTTATGGACAATTTCATTGTTGACATCACTGATGATCATCAATGAGTAACTTTGGTACAATCCCTTTCAGAGCAACTTTGGTACAGTCCCTTAAGGAGCGACTTAGGTGCCAAAGTTTTAAAGTACCTATATACTGTCCCTTTAAGAGCAGCTTAAGTATTGTCCCTTTAAAAGAGACTTAGGTGCCATCCTTTGAAGACCAGCTTAAGTACTGACCAGTTTAAGTACTGACGGAGTCTGTGCGCAAAGCGGTTCGGGCTGTATTAATCGCATAACAATGGATGGAAGAAGAAGAAGACGGATTACAATATAGTGCTTTTAAAAGCACTATTATGACATCATTAATAGTATATTGGTTGACATCATTTCCGAGATCACTGATAACAATAATTGACAACAATTATAACTTTATCGACAACGTCACCGTTGACATCACTGATGACATCATCGATGACATCACTGATGACATCATCGATGACATCACTGATGACATCATCGATGACATCATCGATGACATCACTGATGACATCATCGATGACATCACTGATGACATCATCGATGACATCATCGATGACATCATCGATGACATCATCGATGACATCACTGATGACATCATCGATGACATCACTGATGACATCATCGATGACATCATCGATGACATCACTGATGACATCATCGATGACATCATCGATGACATCACTGATGACATCATCGATGACATCATCGATGACATCACGATGACATCATCGATGACATCACTGATGACATCATCGATGACATCACTGATGACATCCTGATGACATCATCGATGACATCACTGATGACATCAGATGACATCATCGATGACATCATGATGACATCACGATGACATCATCGATGACATCATCGATGACATCACTGATGACATCATCGATGACATCACTGATGACATCATCGATGACATCACTGATGACATCATCGATGACATCATCGATGACATCACTGATGACATCATCGATGACATCATGATGACATCATCGATGACATCACTGATGACATCATCGATGACATCACTGATGACATCATCGATGACATCACTGATGACATCATCGATGACATCACCGATGACATCATCGATGACATCACGATGACATCATCGATGACATCACTGATGACATCATCGATGACATCATCGATGACATCACTGATGACATCATCGATGACATCATTGATGACATCACTGATGACATCATCGATGACATCATTGATGACATCATCGATGACATCATCGATGACATCACTGATGACATCATCGATGACATCATTGATGACATCACTGATGACATCATCGATGACATCACTGATGACATCATCGATGACATCACCGATGACATCACTGATGACATCATCGATGACATCATCGATGACATCATCGATGACATCACTGATGACATCATCGATGACATCACTGATGACATCATCGATGACATCACTGATGACATCATCGATGACATCACTGATGACATCATCGATGACATCACTGATGACATCATCGATGACATCACTGATGACATCATCAATGACATCACTGATGACATCATCGATGACATCACCGATGACATCATCGATGACATCACTGATGACATCATCGATGACATCATCGATGACATCACTGATGACATCATCGATGACATCATCGATGACATCACTGATGACATCATCGATGACATCACCGATTACATAATCGTTAACCTCACTGATGACATCATCGATGACATCAATTACATCACTGATGACAATCATTGACAACAATAATAACTTTATGGACAATTTCATTGTTGACATCACTGATGATCATCAATGAGTAACTTTGGTACAATCCCTTTCAGAGCAACTTTGGTACAGTCCCTTAAGGAGCGACTTAGGTGCCAAAGTTTTAAAGTACCTATATACTGTCCCTTTAAGAGCAGCTTAAGTATTGTCCCTTTAAAAGAGACTTAGGTGCCATCCTTTGAAGACCAGCTTAAGTACTGACCAGTTTAAGTACTGACGGGTCTGTGCGCAAAGCGGTTCGGGCTGTATTAATCGCATAACAATGGATGGAAGAAGAAGAAGACGGATTACAATATAGTGCTTTTAAAAGCACTATTATGACATCATTAATAGTATATTGGTTGACATCATTTCCGAGATCACTGATAACAATAATTGACAACAATTATAACTTTATCGACAACGTCACCGTTGACATCACTGATGACATCATCGATGACATCACTGATGACATCATCGATGACATCACTGATGACATCATCGATGACATCATCGATGACATCACGATGACATCATCGATGACATCACTGATGACATCATCGCTGACATCACTGATGACATCAATCGATGACATAACTGATGACTCATCGATGACGATCCACTGATGACATCATCGATGACATCATCTGATGACATCACGGATTGACATCAGCGATGACATCATTGATGACATCACTGATGATATCACGATGACATCATGATGACATCATCGATGACATCATCGATGACATCATGATGACATCATCGATGACATCATCGATGACATCACTGATGACATCATCGATGACATCACTGATGACATCATCGATGACATCACTGATGACATCATCGATGACATCAACTGATGACATCATCGATGACATCACTGATGACATCATCGATGACATCACTGATGACATCATCGATGGACATACACTGATGACAATCATTGACAACAATAATAACTTTATGGACAATTTCATTGGACATCACTGATGATCATCAATGAGTAACTTTGGTACAATCCCTTTCAGAGCAACTTTGGTACAGTCCCTTAAGGAGCGACTTAGGTGCCAAAGTTTTAAAGTACCTATATACTGTCCCTTTAAGAGCAGCTTAAGTATTGTCCCTTTAAAAGAGACTTAGGTGCCATCCTTTGAAGACCAGCTTAAGTACTGACCAGTTTAAGTACTGACGGAGTCTGTGCGCAAAGCGGTTCGGGCTGTATTAATCGCATAACAATGGATGGAAGAAGAAGAAGACGGATTACAATATAGTGCTTTTAAAAGCACTATTATGACATCATAATAGTATATTGGTTGACATCATTTCCGAGATCACTGATAACAATAATGACAACAATTATAACTTTATCGACAACGTCACCGTTGACATCACTGATGACATCATCGATGACATCACTGATGACATCATCGATGACATCACTGATGACATCATCGATGACATCACTGATGACATCATCGATGACATCATCGATGACATCACTGATGACATCATCGATGACATCATTGATGACATCACTGATGACATCATCGATGACATCATTGATGACATCATCGATGACATCATCGATGACATCAATGATGACATCATCGATGACATCATTGATGACATCACTGATGACATCATCCGATGACATCACTGATGACATCATCGATGACATCACTGATGACATCATCGATGACATCACTGATGACATCACGATGACATCATCGATGACATCATCGATGACATCACTGATGACATCATCGATGACATCATGATGACATCATCGATGACATCATCGATGACATCACTGATGACATCACGATGACATCATCGATGACATCATCGATGACATCACCGATGACATCACCGATGACATCATCGATGACATCATCGATGACATCATCGATGACATCATCGATGACATCACTGATGACATCATCGATGACATCACGATGACATCATCGATGACATAACTGATGACATCACTGATGACATCACTGATGACATCATCGATGACATCACCGATTACATAATCGTTAACCTCACTGATGACATCATCGATGACATCAATTACATCACTGATGACAATCATTGACAACAATAATAACTTTATGGACAATTTCATTGTTGACATCACTGATGATCATCAATGAGTAACTTTGGTACAATCCCTTTCAGAGCAACTTTGGTACAGTCCCTTAAGGAGCGACTTAGGTGCCAAAGTTTTAAAGTACCTATATACTGTCCCTTTAAGAGCAGCTTAAGTATTGTCCCTTTAAAAGAGACTTAGGTGCCATCCTTTGAAGACCAGCTTAAGTACTGACCAGTTTAAGTACTGACGGAGTCTGTGCGCAAAGCGGTTCGGGCTGTATTAATCGCATAACAATGGATGGAAGAAGAAGAAGACGGATTACAATATAGTGCTTTTAAAAGCACTATTATGACATCATTAATAGTATATTGGTTGACATCATTTCCGAGATCACTGATAACAATAATTGACAACAATTATAACTTTATCGACAACGTCACCGTTGACATCACTGATGACATCATCGATGACATCACTGATGAATCATACAATGACATCACTGATGACATCATCGATGACATCATCGATGACATCACTGATGACATCATCAATGACATCATTGATGACATCACTGATGACATCATCGATGAAATCATTGATGACATCATCGATGACATCATCGATGACATCACTGATGACATCACTGATGACATCATCGATGACATCATTGATGACATCACTGATGACATCATCGATGACATCATCGATGACATCACTGATGACATCATCGATGACATCACTGATGACATCATCGATGACATCACTGATGACATCACTGATGACATCACGATGACATCACTGATGACATCATCGATGACATCACTGATGACATCATCGATGACATCATCGATGACATCATCGATGACATCACTGATGACATCACGATGACATCATCGATGACATCATCGATGACATCACGATGACATCACTGATGACATCATCGATGACATCATCGATGACATCAATGACATCATCGATGACATCACTGATGACATCATCGATGACATCACTGATGACATCATCGATGACATCACTGATGACATCACTGATGACATCATCGATGACATCACTGATGACATCATCGATGACATCACTGATGACATCATCGATGACATCATCGATGACATCACCGATGACATCATCGATGACATCACGATGACATCATCGATGACATCACTGATGACATCACTGATGACATCATCGATGACATAATGATGACATCCTGATGACATCATCGATGACATCATCGATGACATCACTGATGACATCATCGATGACATCATTGATGACATCATCGATGACATCATCGATGACATCACTGATGACATCATCGATGACATCATTGATGACATCACCGATGACATCACTGATGACATCATCGATGACATCACTGATGACATCATCGATGACATCACTGATGACATCATGATGACATCACTGATGACATCATCGATGACATCACTGATGACATCATCGATGACATCACTGATGACATCATCGATGACATCACTGATGACATCACTGAGGACATCATCGATGACATCATCGATGACATCACTGATGACATCATCGATGACATCATTGATGACATCACGATGACATCACCGATGACATCACTGATGACATCACGATGACATCATTGATGACATCACTGATGACATCATCGATGACATCACTGATGATATCATCGATGACATCATCGATGACATCATCGATGACATCATTGATGACACCACTGATGACATCATCGATGACATCACTGATGACATCATCGATGACATCACTGATGACGTCATCGATGACATCACTGATGACATCATCGATGACATCACTGATGACATCATCGATGACATCACTGATGACATCATCGATGACATCATCGATGACATCACTGATGACATCATCGATGACATCATTGATGACATCAATGATGACATCATCGATGACATCATTGATGACATCATCGATGACATCATCGATGACATCACTGATGACATCATCGATGACATCATTGATGACATCACTGATGACATCATCGATGACATCACTGATGACATCACTGATGACATCACGATGACATCATCGATGACATCACTGATGACATCATCGATGACATCATGATGACATCATCGATGACATCACTGATGACATCATCGATGACATCACTGATGACATCATCGATGACATCACTGATGACATCATCGATGACATCACTGATGACATCATCGATGACATCACTGATGACATCATCGATGACATCACTGATGACATCATCGATGACATCACCGATGACATCATCGATGACATCACCGATGACATCATCGATGACATCACCGATGACATCATCGATGACATAACTGATGACATCATGATGACATCACTGATGACATCATCGATGACATCACCGATTACATAATCGTTAACCTCACTGATGACATCATCGATGACATCAATTACATCACTGATGACAATCATTGACAACAATAATAACTTTATGGACAATTTCATTGTTGACATCACTGATGATCATCAATGAGTAACTTTGGTACAATCCCTTTCAGAGCAACTTTGGTACAGTCCCTTAAGGAGCGACTTAGGTGCCAAAGTTTAAAGTACCTATATACTGTCCCTTTAAGAGCAGCTTAAGTATTGTCCCTTAAAAGAGACTTAGGTGCCATCCTTTGAAGACCAGCTTAAGTACTGACCAGTTTAAGTACTGACGGAGTCTGTGCGCAAAGCGGTTCGGGCTGTATTAATCGCATAACAATGGATGGAAGAAGAAGAAGACGGATTACAATATAGTGCTTTTAAAAGCACTATTATGACATCATTAATAGTATATTGGTTGACATCATTTCCGAGATCACTGATAACAATAATTGACAACAATTATAACTTTATCGACAACGTCACCGTTGACATCACTGATGACATCATCGATGACATCACTGATGACATCATCGATGACATCACTGATGACATCATCGATGACATCATCGATGACATCACTGATGACATCATCGATGACATCACTGATGACATCATCGATGACATCACTGATGACATCATCGATGACATCATCGATGACATCATCGATGACATCACCGATGACATCATCGATGACATCATCGATGACATCATCGATGACATCACTGATGACATCATCGATGACATCAACGATGACATCATCGATGACATCATCGATGACATCATCGATGACATCATCGATGACATCACTGATGACATCATCGATGACATCATCGATGACATCATCGATGACATCATCGATGACATCACTGATGACATCATCGATGACATCACTGATGACATCATCGATGACATCACTGATGACATCATCGATGACATCACTGATGACATCATCGATGACATCACTGATGACATCATCGATGACATCACTGATGACAATCATTGACAACAATAATAACTTTATGGACAATTTCATTGTTGACATCACTGATGATCATCAATGAGTAACTTTGGTACAATCCCTTTCAGAGCAACTTTGGTACAGTCCTTAAGGGAGCGACTTAGGTGCCAAAGTTTTAAAGTACCTATATACTGTCCCTTTAAGAGCAGCTTAAGTATTGTCCCTTTAAAAGAGACTTAGGTGCCATCCTTTGAAGACCAGCTTAAGTACTGACCAGTTTAAGTACTGACGGAGTCTGTGCGCAAAGCGGGTTCGGGCTGTATTAATCGCATAACAATGGATGGAAGAAGAAGAAGACGGATTACAATATAGTGCTTTTAAAAGCACTATTATGACATCATTAATAGTATATTGGTTGACATCATTTCCGAGATCACTGATAACATAATGACAACAATTATAACTTATCGACAACGTCACCGTTGACATCACTGATGACATCATCGATGACATCACTGATGACATCATCGATGACATCACTGATGACATCATCGATGACATCACTGATGACATCATCGATGACATCATCGATGACATCACTGATGACATCATCGATGACATCATCGATGACATCACTGATGACATCATCGATGACATCATGATGACATCATCGATGACATCATCGATGACATCACTGATGACATCATCGATGACATCATCGATGACATCACTGATGACATCATCGATGACATCACTGATGACATCATCGATGACATCACTGATGACATCATCGATGACATCAATGATGACATCATCGATGACATCACTGATGACATCATCGATGACATCACTGATGACATCATCGATTGACATCACTGATGAACATCATCGATGACAACAATACAACTTTCTGGACAATTTCATTATTGATTTCATTGTTGACATCACTGATGAATCAATGAGTAACTTTGGTACAATCCCTTTCAGAGCAACTTTGGTACAGTCCCTTAAGGAGCGACTTAGGTGCCAAAGTTTTAAAGTACCTATATACTGTCCCTTTAAGAGCAGCTTAAGTATTGTCCCTTTAAAAGAGACTTAGGTGCCATCCTTTGAAGACCAGCTTAAGTACTGACCAGTTTAAGTACTGACGGAGTCTGTGCGCAAAGCGGTTCGGGCTGTATTAATCGCATAACAATGGATGGAAGAAGAAGAAGACGGATTACAATATAGTGCTTTTAAAAGCACTATTATGACATCATTAATAGTATATTGGTTGACATCATTTCCGAGATCACTGATAACAATAATTGACAACAATTATAACTTTATCGACAACGTCACCGTTGACATCACTGATGACATCATCGATGACATCACTGATGACATCATCGATGACATCACTGATGACATCATCGATGACATCACTGATGACATCATCGATGACATCATCGATGACATCACTGATGACATCATCGATGACATCATGATGACATCACTGATGACATCATCGATGACATCACTGATGACATCATCGATGACATCATCGATGACATCACTGATGACATCATCGATGACATCATTGATGACATCACTGATGACATCATCGATGACATCACTGATGACATCATCGATGACATCACTGATGACATCATCGATGACATCACTGATGACATCATCGATGACATCACTGATGACATCATCGATGACATCACCGATGACATCATCGATGACATCATCGATGACATCATCGATGACATCATCGATGACATCACGATGACATCACGATGACATCATCGATGACATCATCGATGACATCATCGATGACATCATCGATGACATCATCGATGACATCATCGATGACATCATCGATGACATCATCGATGACATCACTGATGACATCATCGATGACATCACCGATGACATCATCGATGACATAACTGATGACATCACTGATGACATCACTGATGACATCATCGATGACATCACCGATACATAATCGTTAACCTCACTGATGACATCATCGATGACATCAATTACATCACTGATGACAATCATTGACAACAATAATAACTTTATGGACAATTTCATTGTTGACATCACTGATGATCATCAATGAGTAACTTTGGTACAATCCCTTTCAGAGCAACTTTGGTACAGTCCCTTAAGGAGCGACTTAGGTGCCAAAGTTTTAAAGTACCTATATACTGTCCCTTTAAGAGCAGCTTAAGTATTGTCCCTTAAAAGAGACTTAGGTGCCATCCTTTGAAGACCAGCTTAAGTACTGACCAGTTTAAGTACTGACGGAGTCTGTGCGCAAAGCGGTTCGGGCTGTATTAATCGCATAACAATGGATGGAAGAAGAAGAAGACGGATTACAATATAGTGCTTTTAAAAGCACTATTATGACATCATTAATAGTATATTGGTTGACATCATTTCCGAGATCACTGATAACAATAATTGACAACAATTATAACTTTATCGACAACGTCACGTTGACATCACTGATGACATCATCGATGACATCACTGATGACATCATCGATGACATCACTGATGACATCATCGATGACATCACGATGACATCACTGATGACATCATCAATGACATCATTGATGACATCACGATGACATCATCGATGACATCATTGATGACATCATCGATGACATCATCGATGACATCATGATGACATCATCGATGACATCATTGATGACATCACTGATGACATCATCGATGACATCATCGATGACATCACTGATGACATCATCGATGACATCACTGATGACATCATCGATGACATCACTGATGACATCATGATGACATCATCGATGAATCACTGATGACATCATCGATGACATCACTGATGACATCATCGATGACATCATCGATGACATCATCGATGACATCACTGATGACATCACCGATGACATCATCGATGACATCATCGATGACATCACCGATGACATCACTGATGACATCATCGATGACATCATCGATGACATCACCTGATGACATCATCGATGACATCACTGATGACATCATCGATGACATCACTGATGACATCATCGATGACATCACTGATGACATCATGATGACATCATCGATGACATCACTGATGACATCATCGATGACATCACTGATGACATCATCGATGACATCACTGATGACATCATCGATGACATCACTGATGACATCATCGATGACATCACTGATGACATCATCGATGACATCACGATGACATCACGATGACATCAATGATGACATCATCGATGACATCATGATGACATCACTGATGACATCATCGATGACATCATCGATGACATCACTGATGACATCATCGATGACATCATCGATGACATCACTGATGACATCATCGATGACATCATGATGACATCACTGATGACATCACCGATGACATCACTGATGACATCATCGATGACATCACCGATGACATCACTGATGACATCATCGATGACATCATCGATGACATCATCGATGACATCACTGATGACATCATCGATGACATCACTGATGACATCATCGATGACATCACTGATGACATCATCGATGACATCACTGATGACATCATCGATGACATCACTGATGACATCATCGATGACATCACTGATGATCATCGATGACATCACTGATGACATCATCGATGACATCACCGATGACATCATCGATGACATCACCGATGACATCATCGATGACATCACCGATGACATCATCGATGACATAACTGATGACATCACTGATGACATCACTGATGACATCATCGATGACATCACCGATTACATAATCGTTAACCTCACTGATGACATCATCGATGACATCATTACATCACTGATGACAATCATTGACAACAATAATAACTTTATGGACAATTTCATTGTTGACATCACTGATGATCATCAATGAGTAACTTTGGTACAATCCCTTTCAGAGCAACTTTGGTACAGTCCCTTAAGGAGCGACTTAGGTGCCAAAGTTTTAAAGTACCTATATACTGTCCCTTTAAGAGCAGCTTAAGTATTGTCCCTTTAAAAGAGACTTAGGTGCCATCCTTTGAAGACCAGCTTAAGTACTGACCAGTTTAAGTACTGACGGAGTCTGTGCGCAAAGCGGTTCGGGCTGTATTAATCGCATAACAATGGATGGAAGAAGAAGAAGACGGATTACAATATAGTGCTTTTAAAAGCACTATTATGACATCATTAATAGTATATTGGTTGACATCATTTCCGAGATCACTGATAACAATAATTGACAACAATTATAACTTTATCGACAACGTCACCGTTGACATCACTGATGACATCATCGATGACATCACTGATGACATCATCGATGACATCACTGATGACATCATCGATGACATCACTGATGACATCACGATGACATCATCGATGACATCACTGATGACATCATCGATGACATCACTGATGACATCATCGATGACATCACTGATGACATCATCGATGACATCATCGATGACATCACGATGACATCACCGATGACATCATCGATGACATCATCGATGACATCATCGATGACATCATCGATGACATCACTGATGACATCATATCATGACATCACGATGACAATCGATGACATCAACGATGACATCATCGAGTGACATCAACGATGACATCATCGTGACATCATCGTGACATCACTGTGATATCATCGATGACATCATCGATGACATCAATCGTGACATCATTGATGACATCACTGATGACAATCATTGATGACATCACTGATGACATCATCGATGACATCACTGATAGACATCATTCGTGACATCACTGATGACATCATCGATGACATCACTGATGACATCATCGTGACATCACTGATGACATCATTGACAACAATAATAACTTGTATTGACATTTCATTGTTGACATCACTGATTGATCATCAATGAGTAACTTTGGTACAATCCCTTCAGAGCACTTGGTACAGTCCCTTAAGGAGCGACTTAGGTGCCAAAGTTTTAAAGTACCTATATTACTGTCCCTTTAAGAGCACTTAAGTATTGTCCCTTTAAAGAGACTTAGGTGCCATCCTTTGAAGACCAGCTTAAGTACTGACCAGTTTAGTACTGACGGAGTCTGTGCGCAAAAAGCGGTTCGGGCTGTATTTATCGCATAACAATGGATGGAAGAAGAAGAAGACGATTACAATATAGTGCTTTTAAAAGCACTCTTATGACATCATTAATAGTATATTGGTTGCATCATTTCCGAGATCACTGATAACATTTGACAACATTATAACTTTATCGACAACGTCAACCGTTGACATCACTGATGACATCATCGATGACATCACTGATGACATCATCGATGAACATCATCTGATGACATCATCGATGACATCCTGATGACATCATCGATGACATCACTGATGACATCATCGATGACATCATTGATGACATCACTTATGACATAATCGATGACATCATTGATGACATCATCGATGACATCATCGATGACATCACTGATGACATCATCTTGACTCATTGATGACATCACTGATGACATCATCGATGACATCACTGATGACATCATCGATGACATCACTGATGACATCATCGATGACATCACTGATGACATCACTTGATGACATCATCGATGACATCTGATGACATCATCGATGACATCACTGATGACATCATCGATGACATCATCGATGACATCATCGATGACAATCACTGAATGGCATCACCGATGACTCATCGATGACATCATCGATGACATCATCGATGACATCACTGATGACATCATCGATGACATCACTGATGACATCATCGATGACATCACTGATGACATCACTGATGACATCACTGATGACATCTCGATGACATCACTGATGACATCATCGATGACATCACTGATGACATCATCGATGACATCATGATGACATCATCCGATGACATCATCGATGACATCACCGATGACATCATCGATGACATCACTGATGACATCATCGATGACATCATCGATGACATCACTGACAACATCATCGATGACATCATTGATGACATCACTGATGACATCATCGATGACACTCATTGAATGACATCATCGATGACATCATCGATGACATCACTGATGACATCATCGATGACATCATTGATGACATCACTGTTAACCTCACCGTGACATCACTGATGACTCACTGAGTGACATCATCGATGACATCACTGATGACTCACTGATGACATCAGCGATGACATCATCGATGACATCACTGGATGACATCATCGATGACATCACTGAATGACATCATCGATGACATCACTGATGACATCATCGATGACATCACGGATGACATCATCGATGACATCACTGATGACATCATCGATGACATCACTGATGACATCATCGATGACATCACTGATGACATCATCGATGACATCACCGATGACATCATCGATGACATCACCGATGACATCATCGATGACATAACTGATACATCACTGATGACATCACTGATGACATCATC
Organism: Dendropsophus ebraccatus; assembly: GCF_027789765.1. Taxonomy (NCBI): domain Eukaryota; kingdom Metazoa; phylum Chordata; class Amphibia; order Anura; family Hylidae; genus Dendropsophus; species Dendropsophus ebraccatus. The sequence continues at coordinate 21,157 of NW_027210043.1, forward strand.
GATGACATCACCGATTACATAATCGTTGACCTCACTGAGACATCATCGATGACATCAATTACATCACTGATGACAATCATTGACAACATAATAACTTTATGGACAATTTCATTGTTGACATCACTGATGATCATAATGAGTAACTTTGGTACAATCCCTTTCAGAGCATCTTTGGTACAGTCCCTTAAGGAGCGACTTAGGTGCCAAAGTTTAAAGTACCTATATACTGTCCTTTAGAGCAGCTTAAGTATTGTCCCTTTAAAAGAGACTTAGGTGCCATCCTTTGAAGACCAGCTTAAGTACTGACCAGTTTAAGTACTGACGGAGTCTGTGCGCAAAGCGGTTCGGGCTGTATTAATCCATAACAATGGATGGAAGAAGAAGAAGACGGATTACAATATAGTGCTTTAAAAGCACTATTATGACATCATTATAGTATATTGGTTGACATCATTTCCGAGATCACTGATAACAATATTGACAACAATTAACTTTATCGACAACGTCACCGTTGACATCACTGATGACATCATCGATGACATCACTGATGACATCATCGATGACATCACTGATGACATCATCGATGACATCATCGATGACATCACTGATGACATCATCGATGACATCACGGATGACATCATCGATGACATCACTGATGACATCATCGATGACATCATCGATGACATCACCGATGACATCACTGATGACATCATCGATGACATCATCGATGACATCACCGATGACATCACTGATGACATCATCGATGACATCAACGATGACATCATCGATGACATCAACGATGACATCATCGATGACATCATCGATGACATCACTGATGATATCACTCGATGACATCATCGATGACACATCGATGACATCATCGATGACATCACTGATGACATCATCGATGACATCACTGTGACATCATCGTGACATCACTGATGACATCATCGATGACATCACTGATGACATCATCGATGACATCACTGATGACATCATCGATGACATCACTGGATGACAATCAGTGACAACAATAATAACTTTATGGACAATTTCATTGTTGACATCACTGATGATCATCAATGAGTAACTTGGTACAATCCCTTTCAGAGCAACTTTGGTACAGTCCCTTAAGGAGCGACTTAGGTGCCAAAGTTTTAAAAGTACCTATATACTGTCCCTTTAAGAGCAGCTTAAGTATTGTCCCTTTAAAAGAGACTTAGGTGCCATCTCCTTTGAAGACCAGCTTAAGTACTGACCAGTTTAAGTACTGACGAGTCTGTGCGCAAAGCGGTTCGGGCTGTATTAATCGCATAACAATGATGGAAGAAGAAGAAGAGACGGATTACATATAGTGCTTTTAAAAGCACTATTATGACATCATTAATAGTATAGTGGTTGACATCATTTCCGAGATCACTGATAACAATAATTGACAACAATAATAACTTTATCGACAACGACACCGTTGACATCACTGATGACATCATCGATGACATCACTGATGACATCATCGATGACATCACTGATGACATCATCGATGACATCACTGATGAATCATCGATGACAATCATCGATGACATCACTGATGACATCATCGATGACATCATTGCTGACATCACTGATGATATCATCGATGACATCATTGATGACATCATCGATGACATCATCGATGACATCACTGATGACATCATCGATGACATCATCGGATGACATCACTGATGACATCATCGATGACATCACTGATGATCATCGATGACATCATGATGACATCATCGATGACATCACGGATGACATCACATCGATGACATCACTGATGACATCATCGATGACATCACTGATGACATCATCGATGACATCACTGATGACAATCATTGACACAATATAACTTTTATGGACAATTTCATTGTTGACATCACTGATGATCATCAATGAGTAACTTTGGTACAATCCCTTTCAGAGCAACTTTGGTACAGTCCCTTAAGGAGCGACTTAGTGCCAAAGTTTTAAAGTACCTATATACTGTCCCTTTAGAGCAGCTTAAGTATTGTCCCTTTAAAAGAGACTTAGGTGCCATCCTTTGAAGACCAGCTTAAGTACTGACCAGTTTAAGTACTGACGGAGTCTGTGCGCAAAGCGGTTCGGGCTGTATTAATCGCATAACAATGGATGGAAGAAGAAGAAGAAGACGGATTACAATATAGTGCTTTTAAAAGCACTATTATGACATCATTAATAGTATATTGGTTGACATCATTTCCGAGATCACTGATAAAATAATTGACAACAATTATAACTTTATCGACAACGTCACCGTTGACATCACTGATGACATCATCGATGACATCACTGATGACATCATCGATGACATCACTGATGACATCATCGATGACATCACTGATGACATCATCGATGACATCATCGATGACATCACTGATGACATCATCGATGACATCATCGATGACATCACTGATGACATCATCGATGACATCACTGATGACATCATCGATCCGATGACATCATTGATGACATCACTGATGACATCATTGATGACATCACTGATGACATCACTGATGACATCATCGATGACATCACTGATGACATCATCGATGACATCACTGATGACATCATCGATGACATCACTGATGACATCATCGATGACATCACTGATGACATCATCGATGACATCACTGATGACATCATCGATGACATCATCGATGACATCATCGATGACATCATCGATGACATCACTGATGACATCATCGATGACATCATCGATGACATCATCGATGACATCACTGATGACATCATCGTCGACAATCAAATATGACATCAGATGACAAACCGATGACATCATCGATGACAAACATCATGACACATCGATGACATCATCGATGACATCATCGATGACATCATCGATGACATCATCGATGACATCATCGATGACATCACTGATGACATCATCGATGACATCACCGATGACATCATCGATGACATCACTGATGACATCACTGATGACATCACTGATGACATCATCGATGACATCACCGATTACATAATCGTTAACCTCACTGATGACATCATCGATGACATCAATTACATCACTGATGACAATCATTGACAACAATAATAACTTTATGGACAATTTCATTGTTGACATCACTGATGATCATCAATGAGTAACTTTGGTACAATCCCTTTCAGAGCAACTTTGGTACAGTCCCTTAAGGAGCGACTTAGGTGCCAAAGTTTTAAAGTACCTATATACTGTCCCTTTAAGAGCAGCTTAAGTATTGTCCCTTTAAAGGGACTTAGGTGCCATCCTTTGAAGACCAGCTTAAGTACTGACCAGTTTAAGTACTGACGGAGTCTGTGCGCAAAGCGGTTCGGGCTGTATTAATCGCATAACAATGGATGGAAGAAGAAGAAGACGGATTACAATATAGTGCTTTTAAAAGCACTATTATGACATCATTAATAGTATATTGGTTGACATCATTTCCGAGATCACTGATAACAATAATTGACAACAATTATAACTTTATCGACAACGTCACCGTTGACATCACTGATGACATCATCGATGACATCACTGATGACATCATCGATGACATCACTGATGACATCATCGATGACATCATCGATGACATCACTGATGACATCATCGATGACATCATTGATGACATCACTGATGACATCATCGATGACATCATGATGACATCATCGATGACATCATCGATGACATCACTGATGACATCATCGATGACATCATTGATGACATCACTGATGACATCATCGATGACATCATCGATGACATCACTGATGACATCATCGATGACATCACTGATGACATCATCGATGACATCACTGATGACATCACTGATGACATCATCGATGACATCATGATGACATCATCGATGACATCACTGATGACATCACCGATGACATCATCGATGACATCATCGATGACATCACTGATGACATCACCGATGACATCATCGATGACATCATCGATGACATCACTGATGACATCACTGATGACATCACCGATGACATCATCGATGACATCACTGATGACATCATCGATGACATCACTGATGACATCATCGATGACATCACTGATGACATCATCGATGACATCACTGATGACATCACTGATGACATCATCGATGACATCACTGATGACATCATCGATGACATCACTGATGACATCATCGATGACATCATCGATGACATCACCGATGACATCATCGATGACATCACGATGACATCTCGATGACATCACTGATGAAATCACTGATGACATCATCGATGACATCATCGATGACATCACTCATACATCTCGATGACATCATCGTGACATCACTGATACATCATCGATGACTCATTATCACTGTACATCATCGATGACATCATCGATGACATCACTGATGACATCATCGATGACATCATTGATGACATCACCGATGACATCACTGATGACATCATCGATGACATCACTGGATGACATCATCGATGAACATCACTGATGACATCATCGATGACATCACTGATGACATCATCGATGACAATCACTGATGACATCATGATGACATCACTGATGACATCATCGATGACATCATCGATGACATCACTGATGACATCATCTGACATCATCGTGACATCACTGATGACATCATCGATGACATCACTGATGACATCTCGATGACATCATCGATGACATCCTGATGACATCATCGATGACATCATCGATGACATCACTGATGACATCATCGATGACATCACGATGACATCATCGATGACATCACTGATGACATCACTGTACATCATCGATGACATCACTATGACATCACTGATGACATCACTGATGACATCATCGATGACATCACTGATGACATCATCGATGACATCACTGATGACATCATCGATGACATCATCGATGACATCACCGATGACATCATCGATGACATCACCGATGACATCATCGATGACATCACTGATGACATCATCGATGACATCATCGATGACATCACTGATGACATCATCGATGACATCATTGATGACATCACTGATGACATCATCGATGACATCATTGATGACATCATCGATGACATCATCGATGACATCACTGATGACATCATCGATGACATCATTGATGACATCACTGATGACATCACCGATGACATCACTGATGTCATCAGTGATGTCATCGATGACATCACACATCGATGACATCACTGATGACATCATCGATGACATCTCGATGACATCATCGATGACATCACTGATGACATCATCGATGACATCACTGATGACATCATCGATGACATCACTGATGACATCATCGATGACATCACTGATGACATCATCGATGACATCACTGATGACATCATCGATGACATCACTGATGACATCATCGATGACATCACCGATGACATCATCGATGACATCACCGATGACATCATCGATGACATCACCGATGACATCATCGATGACATACTGATGACATCACTGATGACATCACTGATGACATCATCGATGACATCACCGATTACATAATCGTTAACCTCACTGATGACATCATCGATGACATCAATTACATCACTGATGACAATCATTGACAACAATAATAACTTTATGGACAATTTCATTGTTGACATCACTGATGATCATCAATGAGTAACTTTGGTACAATCCCTTTCAGAGCAACTTTGGTACAGTCCCTTAAGGAGCGACTTAGGTGCCAAAGTTTTAAAGTACCTATATACTGTCCCTTTAAGAGCAGCTTAAGTATTGTCCCTTTAAAAGAGACTTAGGTGCCATCCTTTGAAGACCAGCTTAAGTACTGACCAGTTTAAGTACTGACGGAGTCTGTGCGCAAAGCGGTTCGGGCTGTATTAATCGCATAACAATGGATGGAAGAAGAAGAAGACGGATTACAATATAGTGCTTTTAAAAGCACTATTATGACATCATTAATAGTATATTGGTTGACATCATTTCCGAGATCACTGATAACAATAATTGACAACATTATAACTTTATCGACAACGTCACCGTTGACATCACTGATGACATCATCGATGACATCACTGATGACATCATCGATGACATCACTGATGACATCATCGATGACATCATCGATGACATCACTGATGACATCATCGATGACATCACTGATGACATCATCGATGACATCACTGATGACATCATCGATGACATCATCGATGACATCATCGATGACATCATCGATGACATCACGATGACATCATCGATGACATCATCGATGACATCACGATGACATCATCGATGACATCAACGATGACATCATCGATGACATCACGATGACATCATCGATGACATCATCGATGACATCATCGATGACATCATCGATGACATCATCGATGACATCATCGATGACATCATCGATGACATCACTGATGACATCATCGATGACATCACTGATGACATCATCGATGACATCACTGATGACATCATCGATGACATCACTGATGACATCATCGATGACATCACTGATGACATCATCGATGACATCACTGATGACAATCATTGACAACAATAATAACTTTATGGACAATTTCATTGTTGACATCACTGATGATCATCAATGAGTAACTTTGGTACAATCCCTTTCAGAGCAACTTTGGTACAGTCCCTTAAGGAGCGACTTAGGTGCCAAAGTTTTAAAGTACCTATATACTGTCCCTTTAAGAGCAGCTTAAGTATTGTCCCTTTAAAAGAGACTTAGGTGCCATCCTTTGAAGACCAGCTTAAGTACTGACCAGTTTAAGTACTGACGGAGTCTGTGCGCAAAGCGGTTCGGGCTGTATTAATCGCATAACAATGGATGGAAGAAGAAGAAGACGGATTACAATATAGTGCTTTTAAAAGCACTATTATGACATCATTAATAGTATATTGGTTGACATCATTTCCGAGATCACTGATAACAATAATTGACAACAATTATAACTTTATCGACAACGTCACCGTTGACATCACTGATGACATCATCGATGACATCACTGATGACATCATCGATGACATCACTGATGACATCATCGATGACATCACTGATGACATCATCGATGACATCATCGATGACATCACTGATGACATCATCGATGACATCATTGATGACATCACTGATGACATCATCGATGACATCATGATGACATCATCGATGACATCATCGATGACATCACTGATGACATCATCGATGACATCATCGATGACATCACTGATGACATCATCGATGACATCACTGATGACATCATCGATGACATCACTGATGACATCATCGATGACATCACTGATGACATCATCGATGACATCACTGATGACATCATCGATGACATCACTGATGACATCATCGATGACATCACTGATGACAATCATTGACAACAATAATAACTTTATGGACAATTTCATTGTTGACATCACTGATGATCATCAATGAGTAACTTTGGTACAATCCCTTTCAGAGCAACTTTGGTACAGTCCCTTAAGGAGCGACTTAGGTGCCAAAGTTTTAAAGTACCTATATACTGTCCCTTTAAGAGCAGCTTAAGTATTGTCCCTTTAAAAGAGACTTAGGTGCCATCCTTTGAAGACCAGCTTAAGTACTGACCAGTTTAAGTACTGACGGAGTCTGTGCGCAAAGCGGTTCGGGCTGTATTAATCGCATAACAATGGATGGAAGAAGAAGAAGACGGATTACAATATAGTGCTTTTAAAAGCACTATTATGACATCATTAATAGTATATTGGTTGACATCATTTCCGAGATCACTGATAACAATAATTGACAACAATTATAACTTTATCGACAACGTCACCGTTGACATCACTGATGACATCATCGATGACATCACTGATGACATCATCGATGACATCACTGATGACATCATCGATGACATCACTGATGACATCATCGATGACATCATCGATGACATCACTGATGACATCATCGATGACATCATTGATGACATCACTGATGACATCATCGATGACATCATTGATGACATCATCGATGACATCATCGATGACATCACTGATGACATCATCGATGACATCATTGATGACATCACTGATGACATCATCGATGACATCACTGATGACATCATCGATGACATCACTGATGACATCATCGATGACATCACTGATGACATCATCGATGACATCACTGATGACATCATCGATGACATCACTGATGACATCATCGATGACATCATCGATGACATCATCGATGACATCATCGATGACATCACTGATGACATCACCCATGACATCATCGATGACATCATCGATGACATCACCGATGACATCACCGATGACATCATCGATGACATCATCGATGACATCATCGATGACATCATCGATGACATCACTGATGACATCATCGATGACATCACTGATGACATCATCGATGACATAACTGATGACATCACTGATGACATCACTGATGACATCATCGATGACATCACCGATTACATAATCGTTAACCTCACTGATGACATCATCGATGACATCAATTACATCACTGATGACAATCATTGACAACAATAATAACTTTATGGACAATTTCATTGTTGACATCACTGATGATCATCAATGAGTAACTTTGGTACAATCCCTTTCAGAGCAACTTTGGTACAGTCCCTTAAGGAGCGACTTAGGTGCCAAAGTTTTAAAGTACCTATATACTGTCCCTTTAAGAGCAGCTTAAGTATTGTCCCTTTAAAAGAGACTTAGGTGCCATCCTTTGAAGACCAGCTTAAGTACTGACCAGTTTAAGTACTGACGGAGTCTGTGCGCAAAGCGGTTCGGGCTGTATTAATCGCATAACAATGGATGGAAGAAGAAGAAGACGGATTACAATATAGTGCTTTTAAAAGCACTATTATGACATCATTAATAGTATATTGGTTGACATCATTTCCGAGATCACTGATAACAATAATTGACAACAATTATAACTTTATCGACAACGTCACCGTTGACATCACTGATGACATCATCGATGACATCACTGATGACATCATCGATGACATCACTGATGACATCATCGATGACATCATCGATGACATCACTGATGACATCATCATGACATCATTGATGACATCACTGATGACATCATCGATGACATCATTGATGACATCATCGATGACATCATCGATGACATCACTGATGACATCATCGATGACATCATTGATGACATCACTGATGACATCATCGATGACATCATCGATGACATCACTGATGACATCATCGATGACATCACTGATGACATCATCGATGACATCACTGATGACATCACTGATGACATCATCGATGACATCACTGATGACATCATCGATGACATCACTGATGACATCATCGATGACATCATCGATGACATCATCGATGACATCACTGATGACATCACCGATGACATCATCGATGACATCATCGATGACATCACGATGACATCACTGATGACATCATCGATGACATCATCGATGACATCACCGATGACATCATCGATGACATCACTGATGACATCATCGATGACATCACTGATGACATCATCGATGACATCACTGATGACATCACTGATGACATCATCGATGACATCACTGATGACATCATCGATGACATCACTGATGACATCATCGATGACATCATCGATGACATCACCGATGACATCATCGATGACATCACCGATGACATCATCGATGACATCACTGATGACATCACTGATGACATCATCGATGACATCATCGATGACATCACTGATGACATCATCGATGACATCATCGATGACATCACTGATGACATCATCGATGACATCATTGATGACATCATCGATGACATCATCGATGACATCACTGATGACATCATCGATGACATCATTGATGACATCACCGATGACATCACTGATGACATCATCGATGACATCACTGATGACATCATCGATGACATCACTGATGACATCACTGATGACATCACTGATGACATCATCGATGACATCACTGATGACATCATCGATGACATCACTGATGACATCATCGATGACATCATCGATGACATCACTGATGACATCATCGATGACATCATCGATGACATCACTGATGACATCATCGATGACATCATGATGACATCATCGATGACATCATCGATGACATCACTGATGACATCATCGATGACATCATTGATGACATCACTGATGACATCATCGATGACATCACTGATGACATCATCGATGACATCACTGATGACATCATCGATGACATCACTGATGACATCACTGATGACATCACTGATGACATCATCGATGACATCACTGATGACATCATCGATGACATCACTGATGACATCATCGATGACATCATCGATGACATCACGATGACATCATCGATGACATCACTGATGACATCATCGATGACATCACTGATGACATCATCGATGACATCATCGATGACATCACTGATGACATCATCGATGACATCATTGATGACATCACTGATGACATCATCGATGACATCATTGATGACATCATCGATGACATCATCGATGACATCACTGATGACATCATCGATGACATCATGATGACATCACTGATGACATCACGATGACATCATCGATGACATCACTGATGACATCATCGATGACATCACCGATGACATCACTGATGACATCATCGATGACATCATCGATGACATCATCGATGACATCACTGATGACATCATCGATGACATCACTGATGACATCATCGATGACATCACTGATGACATCATCGATGACATCACTGATGACATCATCGATGACATCACTGATGACATCATCGATGACATCACTGATGACATCATCGATGACATCACCGATGACATCATCGATGACATCACGATGACATCATCGATGACATCACCGATGACATCATCGATGACATAACTGATGACATCACTGATGACATCACTGATGACATCATCGATGACATCACCGATTACATAATCGTTAACCTCACTGATGACATCATCGATGACATCAATTACATCACTGATGACAATCATTGACAACAATAATAACTTTATGGACAATTTCATTGTTGACATCACTGATGATCATCAATGAGTAACTTTGGTACAATCCCTTTCAGAGCAACTTTGGTACAGTCCCTTAAGGAGCGACTTAGGTGCCAAAGTTTTAAAGTACCTATATACTGTCCCTTTAAGAGCAGCTTAAGTATTGTCCCTTTAAAAGAGACTTAGGTGCCATCCTTTGAAGACCAGCTTAAGTACTGACCAGTTTAAGTACTGACGGAGTCTGTGCGCAAAGCGGTTCGGGCTGTATTAATCGCATAACAATGGATGGAAGAAGAAGAAGACGGATTACAATATAGTGCTTTTAAAAGCACTATTATGACATCATTAATAGTATATTGGTTGACATCATTTCCGAGATCACTGATAACAATAATTGACAACAATTATAACTTTATCGACAACGTCACCGTTGACATCACTGATGACATCATCGATGACATCACTGATGACATCATCGATGACATCACTGATGACATCATCGATGACATCATCGATGACATCACTGATGACATCATCGATGACATCACTGATGACATCATCGATGACATCACTGATGACATCATCGATGACATCATCGATGACATCATCGATGACATCATCGATGACATCATCGATGACATCATCGATGACATCATCGATGACATCACTGATGACATCATCGATGACATCACGATGACATCATCGATGACATCAACGATGACATCATCGATGACATCATCGATGACATCACTGATGACATCATCGATGACATCATCGATGACATCATCGATGACATCATCGATGACATCACTGATGACATCATCGATGACATCACTGATGACATCATCGATGACATCACTGATGACATCATCGATGACATCACTGATGACATCATCGATGACATCACTGATGACATCATCGATGACATCACTGATGACAATCATTGACAACAATAATAACTTTATGGACAATTTCATTGTTGACATCACTGATGATCATCAATGAGTAACTTTGGTACAATCCCTTTCAGAGCAACTTTGGTACAGTCCCTTAAGGAGCGACTTAGGTGCCAAAGTTTTAAAGTACCTATATACTGTCCCTTTAAGAGCAGCTTAAGTATTGTCCCTTTAAAAGAGACTTAGGTGCCATCCTTTGAAGACCAGCTTAAGTACTGACCAGTTTAAGTACTGACGGAGTCTGTGCGCAAAGCGGTTCGGGCTGTATTAATCGCATAACAATGGATGGAAGAAGAAGAAGACGGATTACAATATAGTGCTTTTAAAAGCACTATTATGACATCATTAATAGTATATTGGTTGACATCATTTCCGAGATCACTGATAACAATAATTGACAACAATTATAACTTTATCGACAACGTCACCGTTGACATCACTGATGACATCATCGATGACATCACTGATGACATCATCGATGACATCACTGATGACATCATCGATGACATCACTGATGACATCATCGATGACATCATCGATGACATCACTGATGACATCATCGATGACATCATCGATGACATCACTGATGACATCATCGATGACATCACTGATGACATCATCGATGACATCATCGATGACATCACTGATGACATCATCGATGACATCATCGATGACATCACTGATGACATCATCGATGACATCACTGATGACATCATCGATGACATCACTGATGACATCATCGATGACATCACTGATGACATCATCGATGACATCACTGATGACATCATCGATGACATCACTGATGACATCATCGATGACATCACTGATGACAATCATTGACAACAATAATAACTTTATGGACAATTTCATTGTTGACATCACTGATGATCATCAATGAGTAACTTTGGTACAATCCCTTTCAGAGCAACTTTGGTACAGTCCCTTAAGGAGCGACTTAGGTGCCAAAGTTTTAAAGTACCTATATACTGTCCCTTTAAGAGCAGCTTAAGTATTGTCCCTTTAAAAGAGACTTAGGTGCCATCCTTTGAAGACCAGCTTAAGTACTGACCAGTTTAAGTACTGACGGAGTCTGTGCGCAAAGCGGTTCGGGCTGTATTAATCGCATAACAATGGATGGAAGAAGAAGAAGACGGATTACAATATAGTGCTTTTAAAAGCACTATTATGACATCATTAATAGTATATTGGTTGACATCATTTCCGAGATCACTGATAACAATAATTGACAACAATTATAACTTTATCGACAACGTCACCGTTGACATCACTGATGACATCATCGATGACATCACTGATGACATCATCGATGACATCACTGATGACATCATCGATGACATCACTGATGACATCATCGATGACATCATCGATGACATCACTGATGACATCATCGATGACATCATTGATGACATCACTGATGACATCATCGATGACATCACTGATGACATCATCGATGACATCATCGATGACATCACTGATGACATCATCGATGACATCATTGATGACATCACTGATGACATCATCGATGACATCACTGATGACATCATCGATGACATCACTGATGACATCATCGATGACATCACTGATGACATCATCGATGACATCACTGATGACATCATCGATGACATCACTGATGACATCATCGATGACATCATCGATGACATCATCGATGACATCATCTCATCGATGACATCACTGATGACATCATCGATGACATCATCGATGACATCATCGATGACATCACCGATGACATCATCGATGACATCATCGATGACATCATCGATGACATCATCGATGACATCATCGATGACATCACTGATGACATCATCGATGACATCACCGATGACATCATCGATGACATAACTGATGACATCATGATGACATCACTGATGACATCATCGATGACATCACCGATTACATAATCGTTAACCTCACTGATGACATCATCGATGACATCAATTACATCACTGATGACAATCATTGACAACAATAATAACTTTATGGACAATTTCATTGTTGACATCACTGATGATCATCAATGAGTAACTTTGGTACAATCCCTTTCAGAGCAACTTTGGTACAGTCCCTTAAGGAGCGACTTAGGTGCCAAAGTTTTAAAGTACCTATATACTGTCCCTTTAAGAGCAGCTTAAGTATTGTCCCTTTAAAAGAGACTTAGGTGCCATCCTTTGAAGACCAGCTTAAGTACTGACCAGTTTAAGTACTGACGGAGTCTGTGCGCAAAGCGGTTCGGGCTGTATTAATCGCATAACAATGGATGGAAGAAGAAGAAGACGGATTACAATATAGTGCTTTTAAAAGCACTATTATGACATCATTAATAGTATATTGGTTGACATCATTTCCGAGATCACTGATAACAATAATTGACAACAATTATAACTTTATCGACAACGTCACCGTTGACATCACTGATGACATCATCGATGACATCACTGATGACATCATCGATGACATCACTGATGACATCATCGATGACATCATCGATGACATCACTGATGACATCATCAATGACATCATTGATGACATCACTGATGACATCATCGATGACATCATTGATGACATCATCGATGACATCATCGATGACATCACTGATGACATCATCGATGACATCATTGATGACATCACTGATGACATCATCGATGACATCATCGATGACATCACTGATGACATCATCGATTACATCACTGATGACATCATCGATGACATCACTGATGACATCACTGATGACATCATCGATGACATCACTGATGACATCATCGATGACATCACTGATGACATCATCGATGACATCATCGATGACATCATCGATGACATCACTGATGACATCACCCATGACATCATCGATGACATCATCGATGACATCACCGATGACATCACTGATGACATCATCGATGACATCATCGATGACATCACCGATGACATCATCGATGACATCACTGATGACATCATCGATGACATCACTGATGACATCATCGATGACATCACTGATGACATCACTGATGACATCATCGATGACATCACTGATGACATCATCGATGACATCACTGATGACATCATCGATGACATCATCGATGACATCACCGATGACATCATCGATGACATCACCGATGACATCATCGATGACATCACTGATGACATCACTGATGACATCATCGATGACATCATCGATGACATCACTGATGACATCATCGATGACATCATCGATGACATCACTGATGACATCATCGATGACATCATTGATGACATCATCGATGACATCATCGATGACATCACTGATGACATCATCGATGACATCATGATGACATCATCGATGACATCACTGATGACATCATCGATGACATCACTGATGACATCATCGATGACATCACTGATGACATCACTGATGACATCACTGATGACATCATCGATGACATCACTGATGACATCATCGATGACATCACTGATGACATCATCGATGACATCATCGATGACATCACTGATGACATCATCGATGACATCAGCGATGACATCACTGATGACATCATCGATGACATCATTGATGACATCATCGATGACATCATCGATGACATCACTGATGACATCATCGATGACATCATCGATGACATCACTGATGACATCATCGATGACATCACTGATGACATCATCGATGACATCACTGATGACATCATCGATGACATCACTGATGACATCACTGATGACATCATGATGACATCATCGATGACATCACTGATGACATCATCGATGACATCACTGATGACATCATCGATGACATCATCGATGACATCACCGATGACATCATCGATGACATCACCGATGACATCATCGATGACATCACTGATGACATCATCGATGACATCATCGATGACATCACTGATGACATCATCGATGACATCATTGATGACATCACTGATGACATCATCGATGACATCATGATGACATCATCGATGACATCATCGATGACATCACTGATGACATCATCGATGACATCATTGATGACATCACTGATGACATCATCGATGACATCACTGATGACATCACTGATGACATCATCGATGACATCATCGATGACATCACTGATGACATCATCGATGACATCATCGATGACATCATCGATGACATCACTGATGACATCATCGATGACATCACTGATGACATCATCGATGACATCACTGATGACATCATCGATGACATCACTGATGACATCATCGATGACATCACTGATGACATCATCGATGACATCACTGATGACATCATCGATGACATCACCGATGACATCATCGATGACATCACCGATGACATCATCGATGACATCACCGATGACATCATCGATGACATAACTGATGACATCACTGATGACATCACTGATGACATCATCGATGACATCACCGATTACATAATCGTTAACCTCACTGATGACATCATCGATGACATCAATTACATCACTGATGACAATCATTGACAACAATAATAACTTTATGGACAATTTCATTGTTGACATCACTGATGATCATCAATGAGTAACTTTGGTACAATCCCTTTCAGAGCAACTTTGGTACAGTCCCTTAAGGAGCGACTTAGGTGCCAAAGTTTTAAAGTACCTATATACTGTCCCTTTAAGAGCAGCTTAAGTATTGTCCCTTTAAAAGAGACTTAGGTGCCATCCTTTGAAGACCAGCTTAAGTACTGACCAGTTTAAGTACTGACGGAGTCTGTGCGCAAAGCGGTTCGGGCTGTATTAATCGCATAACAATGGATGGAAGAAGAAGAAGACGGATTACAATATAGTGCTTTTAAAAGCACTATTATGACATCATTAATAGTATATTGGTTGACATCATTTCCGAGATCACTGATAACAATAATGACAACAATTATAACTTTATCGACAACGTCACCGTTGACATCACTGATGACATCATCGATGACATCACTGATGACATCATCGATGACATCACTGATGACATCATCGATGACATCATCGATGACATCACTGATGACATCATCGATGACATCACTGATGACATCATCGATGACATCACTGATGACATCATCGATGACATCATCGATGACATCACGATGACATCACCGATGACATCATCGATGACATCATCGATGACATCACGATGACATCACTGATGACATCATCGATGACATCACGATGACATCATCGATGACATCAACGATGACATCATCGATGACATCATCGATGACATCACTGATGACATCATCGATGACATCATCGATGACATCATCGATGACATCATCGATGACATCACTGATGACATCATCGATGACATCACTGATGACATCATCGATGACATCACTGATGACATCATCGATGACATCACTGATGACATCATCGATGACATCACTGATGACATCATCGATGACATCACTGATGACAATCATTGACAACAATAATAACTTTATGGACAATTTCATTGTTGACATCACTGATGATCATCAATGAGTAACTTTGGTACAATCCCTTTCAGAGCAACTTTGGTACAGTCCCTTAAGGAGCGACTTAGGTGCCAAAGTTTTAAAGTACCTATATACTGTCCTTTAAGAGCAGCTTAAGTATTGTCCCTTTAAAAGAGACTTAGGTGCCATCCTTTGAAGACCAGCTTAAGTACTGACCAGTTTAAGTACTGACGGAGTCTGTGCGCAAAGCGGTTCGGGCTGTATTAATCGCATAACAATGGATGGAAGAAGAAGAAGACGGATTACAATATAGTGCTTTTAAAAGCACTATTATGACATCATTAATAGTATATTGGTTGACATCATTTCCGAGATCACTGATAACAATAATTGACAACAATTATAACTTTATCGACAACGTCACCGTTGACATCACTGATGACATCATCGATGACATCACTGATGACATCATCGATGACATCACTGATGACATCATCGATGACATCACTGATGACATCATCGATGACATCATCGATGACATCACTGATGACATCATCGATGACATCATTGATGACATCACTGATGACATCATCGATGACATCATGATGACATCATCGATGACATCATCGATGACATCACTGATGACATCATCGATGACATCATCGATGACATCACTGATGACATCATCGATGACATCACTGATGACATCATCGATGACATCACTGATGACATCATCGATGACATCACTGATGACATCATCGATGACATCACTGATGACATCATCGATGACATCACTGATGACATCATCGATGACATCACTGATGACAATCATTGACAACAATAATAACTTTATGGACAATTTCATTGTTGACATCACTGATGATCATCAATGAGTAACTTTGGTACAATCCCTTTCAGAGCAACTTTGGTACAGTCCCTTAAGGAGCGACTTAGGTGCCAAAGTTTTAAAGTACCTATATACTGTCCCTTTAAGAGCAGCTTAAGTATTGTCCCTTTAAAAGAGACTTAGGTGCCATCCTTTGAAGACCAGCTTAAGTACTGACCAGTTTAAGTACTGACGGAGTCTGTGCGCAAAGCGGTTCGGGCTGTATTAATCGCATAACAATGGATGGAAGAAGAAGAAGACGGATTACAATATAGTGCTTTTAAAAGCACTATTATGACATCATTAATAGTATATTGGTTGACATCATTTCCGAGATCACTGATAACAATAATTGACAACAATTATAACTTTATCGACAACGTCACCGTTGACATCACTGATGACATCATCGATGACATCACTGATGACATCATCGATGACATCACTGATGACATCATCGATGACATCACTGATGACATCATCGATGACATCATCGATGACATCACTGATGACATCATCGATGACATCATTGATGACATCACTGATGACATCATCGATGACATCACTGATGACATCATCGATGACATCATCGATGACATCACTGATGACATCATCGATGACATCATTGATGACATCACTGATGACATCATCGATGACATCACTGATGACATCATCGATGACATCACTGATGACATCATCGATGACATCACTGATGACATCATCGATGACATCACTGATGACATCATCGATGACATCACTGATGACATCATCGATGACATCATCGATGACATCATCGATGACATCATCGATGACATCACTGATGACATCATCGATGACATCATCGATGACATCATCGATGACATCACGATGACATCACCGATGACATCATCGATGACATCATCGATGACATCATCGATGACATCATCGATGACATCACTGATGACATCATCGATGACATCACCGATGACATCATCGATGACATAACTGATGACATCACTGATGACATCACTGATGACATCATCGATGACATCACCGATTACATAATCGTTAACCTCACTGATGACATCATCGATGACATCAATTACATCACTGATGACAATCATTGACAACAATAATAACTTTATGGACAATTTCATTGTTGACATCACTGATGATCATCAATGAGTAACTTTGGTACAATCCCTTTCAGAGCAACTTTGGTACAGTCCCTTAAGGAGCGACTTAGGTGCCAAAGTTTTAAAGTACCTATATACTGTCCCTTTAAGAGCAGCTTAAGTATTGTCCCTTTAAAAGAGACTTAGGTGCCATCCTTTGAAGACCAGCTTAAGTACTGACCAGTTTAAGTACTGACGGAGTCTGTGCGCAAAGCGGTTCGGGCTGTATTAATCGCATAACAATGGATGGAAGAAGAAGAAGACGGATTACAATATAGTGCTTTTAAAAGCACTATTATGACATCATTAATAGTATATTGGTTGACATCATTTCCGAGATCACTGATAACAATAATTGACAACAATTATAACTTTATCGACAACGTCACCGTTGACATCACTGATGACATCATCGATGACATCACTGATGACATCATCGATGACATCACTGATGACATCATCGATGACATCATCGATGACATCACTGATGACATCATCGATGACATCATTGATGACATCACTGATGACATCATCGATGACATCATTGATGACATCATCGATGACATCATCGATGACATCACTGATGACATCATCGATGACATCATTGATGACATCACTGATGACATCATCGATGACATCATCGATGACATCACTGATGACATCATCGATGACATCACTGATGACATCATCGATGACATCACTGATGACATCACTGATGACATCATCGATGACATCACTGATGACATCATCGATGACATCACTGATGACATCATCGATGACATCATCGATGACATCATCGATGACATCACTGATGACATCACCGATGACATCATCGATGACATCATCGATGACATCACCGATGACATCACTGATGACATCATCGATGACATCATCGATGACATCACGATGACATCATCGATGACATCACTGATGACATCATCGATGACATCACTGATGACATCATCGATGACATCACTGATGACATCACTGATGACATCATCGATGACATCACTGATGACATCATCGATGACATCACTGATGACATCATCGATGACATCATCGATGACATCACGATGACATCATCGATGACATCACCGATGACATCATCGATGACATCACTGATGACATCACTGATGACATCATCGATGACATCATCGATGACATCACTGATGACATCATCGATGACATCATCGATGACATCACTGATGACATCATCGATGACATCATTGATGACATCATCGATGACATCATCTGATGACATCACTGATGACATCATCGATGACATCATTGATGACATCATCGATGACATCACTGATGACATCATCGATGACATCACTGATGACATCATCGATGACATCACGATGACATCACTGATGACATCACTGATGACATCATCGATGACATCACTGATGACATCATCGATGACATCACTGATGACATCATCGATGACATCATCGATGACATCACTGATGACATCATCGATGACATCATCGATGACATCACTGATGACATCATCGATGACATCATTGATGACATCATCGATGACATCATCGATGACATCACTGATGACATCATCGATGACATCATTGATGACATCACTGATGACATCATCGATGACATCACTGATGACATCATCGATGACATCACTGATGACATCATCGATGACATCACTGATGACATCACTGATGACATCACTGATGACATCATCGATGACATCACTGATGACATCATCGATGACATCACTGATGACATCATCGATGACATCATCGATGACATCACGATGACATCATCGATGACATCACTGATGACATCATCGATGACATCACTGATGACATCATCGATGACATCATCGATGACATCACTGATGACATCATCGATGACATCATTGATGACATCACTGATGACATCATCGATGACATCATTGATGACATCATCGATGACATCATCGATGACATCACTGATGACATCATCGATGACATCATTGATGACATCACTGATGACATCACGATGACATCACTGATGACATCACTGATGACATCATCGATGACATCATCGATGACATCACTGATGACATCATCGATGACATCATCGATGACATCATCGATGACATCACTGATGACATCATCGATGACATCACTGATGACATCATCGATGACATCACTGATGACATCATCGATGACATCACTGATGACATCATCGATGACATCACTGATGACATCATCGATGACATCACTGATGACATCATCGATGACATCACCGATGACATCATCGATGACATCACCGATGACATCATCGATGACATCACCGATGACATCATCGATGACATAACTGATGACATCACTGATGACATCACTGATGACATCATCGATGACATCACCGATTACATAATCGTTAACCTCACTGATGACATCATCGATGACATCAATTACATCACTGATGACAATCATTGACAACAATAATAACTTTATGGACAATTTCATTGTTGACATCACTGATGATCATCAATGAGTAACTTTGGTACAATCCCTTTCAGAGCAACTTTGGTACAGTCCCTTAAGGAGCGACTTAGGTGCCAAAGTTTTAAAGTACCTATATACTGTCCCTTTAAGAGCAGCTTAAGTATTGTCCCTTTAAAAGAGACTTAGGTGCCATCCTTTGAAGACCAGCTTAAGTACTGACCAGTTTAAGTACTGACGGAGTCTGTGCGCAAAGCGGTTCGGGCTGTATTAATCGCATAACAATGGATGGAAGAAGAAGAAGACGGATTACAATATAGTGCTTTTAAAAGCACTATTATGACATCATTAATAGTATATTGGTTGACATCATTTCCGAGATCACTGATAACAATAATTGACAACAATTATAACTTTATCGACAACGTCACCGTTGACATCACTGATGACATCATCGATGACATCACTGATGACATCATCGATGACATCACTGATGACATCATCGATGACATCATCGATGACATCACTGATGACATCATCGATGACATCACTGATGACATCATCGATGACATCACTGATGACATCATCGATGACATCATCGATGACATCATCGATGACATCACTGATGACATCATCGATGACATCATCGATGACATCACGATGACATCACGATGACATCATCGATGACATCATCGATGACATCATCGATGACATCACGATGACATCATCGATGACATCATCGATGACATCACTGATGACATCATCGATGACATCATCGATGACATCATCGATGACATCATTGATGACATCACGATGACATCATCGATGACATCACTGATGACATCATCGATGACATCACTGATGACATCATCGATGACATCACTGATGACATCATCGATGACATCACTGATGACATCATCGATGACATCACTGATGACAATCATTGACAACAATAATAACTTTATGGACAATTTCATTGTTGACATCACTGATGATCATCAATGAGTAACTTTGGTACAATCCCTTTCAGAGCAACTTTGGTACAGTCCCTTAAGGAGCGACTTAGGTGCCAAAGTTTTAAAGTACCTATATACTGTCCCTTTAAGAGCAGCTTAAGTATTGTCCCTTTAAAAGAGACTTAGGTGCCATCCTTTGAAGACCAGCTTAAGTACTGACCAGTTTAAGTACTGACGGAGTCTGTGCGCAAAGCGGTTCGGGCTGTATTAATCGCATAACAATGGATGGAAGAAGAAGAAGACGGATTACAATATAGTGCTTTTAAAAAGCACTATTATGACATCATTAATAGTATATTGGTTGACATCATTTCCGAGATCACTGATAACAATAATTGACAACAATTATAACTTTATCGACAACGTCACCGTTGACATCACTGATGACATCATCGATGACATCACTGATGACATCATCGATGACATCACTGATGACATCATCGATGACATCACTGATGACATCATCGATGACATCATCGATGACATCACTGATGACATCATCGATGACATCATCGATGACATCACTGATGACATCATCGATGACATCACTGATGACATCATCGATGACATCATCGATGACATCACTGATGACATCATCGATGACATCATCGATGACATCACTGATGACATCATCGATGACATCACTGATGACATCATCGATGACATCACTGATGACATCATCGATGACATCACTGATGACATCATCGATGACATCACTGATGACATCATCGATGACATCACTGATGACATCATCGATGACATCACTGATGACATCATCGATGACATCACTGATGACAATCATTGACAACAATAATAACTTTATGGACAATTTCATTGTTGACATCACTGATGATCATCAATGAGTAACTTTGGTACAATCCCTTTCAGAGCAACTTTGGTACAGTCCCTTAAGGAGCGACTTAGGTGCCAAAGTTTTAAAGTACCTATATACTGTCCCTTTAAGAGCAGCTTAAGTATTGTCCCTTTAAAAGAGACTTAGGTGCCATCCTTTGAAGACCAGCTTAAGTACTGACCAGTTTAAGTACTGACGGAGTCTGTGCGCAAAGCGGTTCGGGCTGTATTAATCGCATAACAATGGATGGAAGAAGAAGAAGACGGATTACAATATAGTGCTTTTAAAAGCACTATTATGACATCATTAATAGTATATTGGTTGACATCATTTCCGAGATCACTGATAACAATAATTGACAACAATTATAACTTTATCGACAACGTCACCGTTGACATCACTGATGACATCATCGATGACATCACTGATGACATCATCGATGACATCACTGATGACATCATCGATGACATCACTGATGACATCATCGATGACATCATCGATGACATCACTGATGACATCATCGATGACATCATTGATGACATCACTGATGACATCATCGATGACATCATTGATGACATCATCGATGACATCATCGATGACATCACTGATGACATCATCGATGACATCATTGATGACATCACTGATGACATCATCGATGACATCACTGATGACATCATCGATGACATCACTGATGACATCATCGATGACATCACTGATGACATCATCGATGACATCACTGATGACATCATCGATGACATCACTGATGACATCATCGATGACATCATCGATGACATCATCGATGACATCATCGATGACATCACTGATGACATCACCCATGACATCATCGATGACATCATCGATGACATCACCGATGACATCACCGATGACATCATCGATGACATCACCGATGACATCATCGATGACATCACCGATGACATCATCGATGACATCACCGATGACATCATCGATGACATAACTGATGACATCACTGATGACATCACTGATGACATCATCGATGACATCACCGATTACATAATCGTTAACCTCACTGATGACATCATCGATGACATCAATTACATCACTGATGACAATCATTGACAACAATAATAACTTTATGGACAATTTCATTGTTGACATCACTGATGATCATCAATGAGTAACTTTGGTACAATCCCTTTCAGAGCAACTTTGGTACAGTCCCTTAAGGAGCGACTTAGGTGCCAAAGTTTTAAAGTACCTATATACTGTCCCTTTAAGAGCAGCTTAAGTATTGTCCCTTTAAAAGAGACTTAGGTGCCATCCTTTGAAGACCAGCTTAAGTACTGACCAGTTTAAGTACTGACGGAGTCTGTGCGCAAAGCGGTTCGGGCTGTATTAATCGCATAACAATGGATGGAAGAAGAAGAAGACGGATTACAATATAGTGCTTTTAAAAGCACTATTATGACATCATTAATAGTATATTGGTTGACATCATTTCCGAGATCACTGATAACAATAATTGACAACAATTATAACTTTATCGACAACGTCACCGTTGACATCACTGATGACATCATCGATGACATCACTGATGACATCATCGATGACATCACTGATGACATCATCGATGACATCATCGATGACATCACTGATGACATCATCGATGACATCATTGATGACATCACTGATGACATCATCGATGACATCATTGATGACATCATCGATGACATCATCGATGACATCACTGATGACATCATCGATGACATCATTGATGACATCACTGATGACATCATTGATGACATCATCGATGACATCACTGATGACATCATCGATGACATCACTGATGACATCATCGATGACATCACTGATGACATCACTGATGACATCATCGATGACATCACTGATGACATCATCGATGACATCACTGATGACATCATCGATGACATCATCGATGACATCATCGATGACATCACTGATGACATCATCGATGACATCATCGATGACATCATCGATGACATCACGATGACATCACTGATGACATCATCGATGACATCATCGATGACATCACCGATGACATCATCGATGACATCACTGATGACATCATCGATGACATCACTGATGACATCATCGATGACATCACTGATGACATCACTGATGACATCACTGATGACATCATCGATGACATCACTGATGACATCATCGATGACATCACTGATGACATCATCGATGACATCATCGATGACATCACCGATGACATCATCGATGACATCACGATGACATCATCGATGACATCACTGATGACATCATCGATGACATCATCGATGACATCACTGATGACATCATCGATGACATCATTGATGACATCACTGATGACATCATCGATGACATCATTGATGACATCATCGATGACATCATCGATGACATCACTGATGACATCATCGATGACATCATTGATGACATCACTGATGACATCACCGATGACATCACTGATGACATCATCGATGACATCACCGATGACATCACTGATGACATCATCGATGACATCATCGATGACATCATCGATGACATCACTGATGACATCATCGATGACATCACTGATGACATCATCGATGACATCACTGATGACATCATCGATGACATCACTGATGACATCATCGATGACATCACTGATGACATCATCGATGACATCACTGATGACATCATCGATGACATCACTGATGACATCATCGATGACATCACCGATGACATCATCGATGACATCACCGATGACATCATCGATGACATCACCGATGACATCATCGATGACATCACCGATGACATCATCGATGACATCACTGATGACATCACTGATGACATCATCGATGACATCACCGATTACATAATCGTTAACCTCACTGATGACATCATCGATGACATCAATTACATCACTGATGACAATCATTGACAACAATAATAACTTTATGGACAATTTCATTGTTGACATCACTGATGATCATCAATGAGTAACTTTGGTACAATCCCTTTCAGAGCAACTTTGGTACAGTCCCTTAAGGAGCGACTTAGGTGCCAAAGTTTTAAAGTACCTATATACTGTCCCTTTAAGAGCAGCTTAAGTATTGTCCCTTTAAAAGAGACTTAGGTGCCATCCTTTGAAGACCAGCTTAAGTACTGACCAGTTTAAGTACTGACGGAGTCTGTGCGCAAAGCGGTTCGGGCTGTATTAATCGCATAACAATGGATGGAAGAAGAAGAAGACGGATTACAATATAGTGCTTTTAAAAGCACTATTATGACATCATTAATAGTATATTGGTTGACATCATTTCCGAGATCACTGATAACAATAATTGACAACAATTATAACTTTATCGACAACGTCACCGTTGACATCACTGATGACATCATCGATGACATCACTGATGACATCATCGATGACATCACTGATGACATCATCGATGACATCATCGATGACATCACTGATGACATCACTGATGACATCATCGATGACATCACTGATGACATCATCGATGACATCATCGATGACATCACCGATGACATCATCGATGACATCACTGATGACATCATCGATGACATCACTGATGACATCATCGATGACATCATCGATGACATCACTGATGACATCATCGATGACATCATCGATGACATCACTGATGACATCATCGATGACATCATTGATGACATCATCGATGACATCATCGATGACATCACTGATGACATCATCGATGACATCATTGATGACATCACTGATGACATCATCGATGACATCACTGATGACATCATCGATGACATCACGATGACATCACTGATGACATCATCGATGACATCACTGATGACATCATCGATGACATCACTGATGACATCATCGATGACATCACTGATGACATCACTGATGACATCATCGATGACATCACTGATGACATCATCGATGACATCACTGATGACATCATCGATGACATCATCGATGACATCATCGATGACATCACTGATGACATCACGATGACATCATCGATGACATCATCGATGACATCACGATGACATCACTGATGACATCATCGATGACATCATCGATGACATCACTGATGACATCATCGATGACATCACTGATGACATCATCGATGACATCACTGATGACATCATCGATGACATCACTGATGACATCATCGATGACATCACTGATGACATCATCGATGACATCACTGATGACATCATCGATGACATCACTGATGACATCATCGATGACATCACTGATGACAATCATTGACAACAATAATAACTTTATGGACAATTTCATTGTTGACATCACTGATGATCATCAATGAGTAACTTTGGTACAATCCCTTTCAGAGCAACTTTGGTACAGTCCCTTAAGGAGCGACTTAGGTGCCAAAGTTTTAAAGTACCTATATACTGTCCCTTTAAGAGCAGCTTAAGTATTGTCCCTTTAAAAGAGACTTAGGTGCCATCCTTTGAAGACCAGCTTAAGTACTGACCAGTTTAAGTACTGACGGAGTCTGTGCGCAAAGCGGTTCGGGCTGTATTAATCGCATAACAATGGATGGAAGAAGAAGAAGACGGATTACAATATAGTGCTTTTAAAAGCACTATTATGACATCATTAATAGTATATTGGTTGACATCATTTCCGAGATCACTGATAACAATAATTGACAACAATTATAACTTTATCGACAACGTCACCGTTGACATCACTGATGACATCATCGATGACATCACTGATGACATCATCGATGACATCACTGATGACATCATCGATGACATCACTGATGACATCATCGATGACATCATCGATGACATCACTGATGACATCATCGATGACATCATGATGACATCACTGATGACATCATCGATGACATCATTGATGACATCATCGATGACATCATCGATGACATCACTGATGACATCATCGATGACATCATTGATGACATCACTGATGACATCATCGATGACATCACTGATGACATCATCGATGACATCACTGATGACATCATCGATGACATCACTGATGACATCATCGATGACATCACTGATGACATCATCGATGACATCACTGATGACATCATCGATGACATCACTGATGACATCATCGATGACATCATCGATGACATCATCGATGACATCATCGATGACATCACTGATGACATCACCGATGACATCATCGATGACATCATCGATGACATCATCGATGACATCACGATGACATCATCGATGACATCACCGATGACATCATCGATGACATCACCGATGACATCATCGATGACATCACCGATGACATCATCGATGACATAACTGATGACATCACTGATGACATCACTGATGACATCATCGATGACATCACCGATTACATAATCGTTAACCTCACTGATGACATCATCGATGACATCAATTACATCACTGATGACAATCATTGACAACAATAATAACTTTATGGACAATTTCATTGTTGACATCACTGATGATCATCAATGAGTAACTTTGGTACAATCCCTTTCAGAGCAACTTTGGTACAGTCCCTTAAGGAGCGACTTAGGTGCCAAAGTTTTAAAGTACCTATATACTGTCCCTTTAAGAGCAGCTTAAGTATTGTCCCTTTAAAAGAGACTTAGGTGCCATCCTTTGAAGACCAGCTTAAGTACTGACCAGTTTAAGTACTGACGGAGTCTGTGCGCAAAGCGGTTCGGGCTGTATTAATCGCATAACAATGGATGGAAGAAGAAGAAGACGGATTACAATATAGTGCTTTTAAAAGCACTATTATGACATCATTAATAGTATATTGGTTGACATCATTTCCGAGATCACTGATAACAATAATTGACAACAATTATAACTTTATCGACAACGTCACCGTTGACATCACTGATGACATCATCGATGACATCACTGATGACATCATCGATGACATCACTGATGACATCATCGATGACATCATCGATGACATCACTGATGACATCATCAATGACATCATTGATGACATCACTGATGACATCATCGATGACATCATTGAT
Source organism: Dendropsophus ebraccatus (assembly GCF_027789765.1). NCBI lineage: Eukaryota > Metazoa > Chordata > Amphibia > Anura > Hylidae > Dendropsophus > Dendropsophus ebraccatus. The sequence goes on from NW_027210043.1 coordinate 51,057, forward strand.
GACATCATCGATGACATCATCGATGACATCACTGATGACATCATCGATGACATCATTGATGACATCACTGATGACATCATTGATGACATCATCGATGACATCACTGATGACATCATCGATGACATCACTGATGACATCATCGATGACATCACTGATGACATCACTGATGACATCATCGATGACATCACTGATGACATCATCGATGACATCACTGATGACATCATCGATGACATCATCGATGACATCATCGATGACATCACTGATGACATCACCCATGACATCATCGATGACATCATCGATGACATCACCGATGACATCACTGATGACATCATCGATGACATCATCGATGACATCACCGATGACATCATCGATGACATCACTGATGACATCATCGATGACATCACTGATGACATCATCGATGACATCACTGATGACATCACTGATGACATCACTGATGACATCATCGATGACATCACTGATGACATCATCGATGACATCACTGATGACATCATCGATGACATCATCGATGACATCACCGATGACATCATCGATGACATCACCGATGACATCATCGATGACATCACTGATGACATCATCGATGACATCATCGATGACATCACTGATGACATCATCGATGACATCATTGATGACATCACTGATGACATCATCGATGACATCATTGATGACATCATCGATGACATCATCGATGACATCACTGATGACATCATCGATGACATCATTGATGACATCACTGATGACATCACCGATGACATCACTGATGACATCATCGATGACATCATCGATGACATCACTGATGACATCATCGATGACATCATCGATGACATCATCGATGACATCACTGATGACATCATCGATGACATCACTGATGACATCATCGATGACATCACTGATGACATCATCGATGACATCACTGATGACATCATCGATGACATCACTGATGACATCATCGATGACATCACTGATGACATCATCGATGACATCACTGATGACATCATCGATGACATCACCGATGACATCATCGATGACATCACCGATGACATCATCGATGACATCACCGATGACATCATCGATGACATCACCGATGACATCATCGATGACATCACTGATGACATCACTGATGACATCATCGATGACATCACCGATTACATAATCGTTAACCTCACTGATGACATCATCGATGACATCAATTACATCACTGATGACAATCATTGACAACAATAATAACTTTATGGACAATTTCATTGTTGACATCACTGATGATCATCAATGAGTAACTTTGGTACAATCCCTTTCAGAGCAACTTTGGTACAGTCCCTTAAGGAGCGACTTAGGTGCCAAAGTTTTAAAGTACCTATATACTGTCCCTTTAAGAGCAGCTTAAGTATTGTCCCTTTAAAAGAGACTTAGGTGCCATCCTTTGAAGACCAGCTTAAGTACTGACCAGTTTAAGTACTGACGGAGTCTGTGCGCAAAGCGGTTCGGGCTGTATTAATCGCATAACAATGGATGGAAGAAGAAGAAGACGGATTACAATATAGTGCTTTTAAAAGCACTATTATGACATCATTAATAGTATATTGGTTGACATCATTTCCGAGATCACTGATAACAATAATTGACAACAATTATAACTTTATCGACAACGTCACCGTTGACATCACTGATGACATCATCGATGACATCACTGATGACATCATCGATGACATCACTGATGACATCATCGATGACATCATCGATGACATCACTGATGACATCACTGATGACATCATCGATGACATCACTGATGACATCATCGATGACATCATCGATGACATCACGATGACATCATCGATGACATCACTGATGACATCATCGATGACATCACTGATGACATCATCGATGACATCATCGATGACATCACTGATGACATCATCGATGACATCATCGATGACATCACTGATGACATCATCGATGACATCACTGATGACATCATCGATGACATCATCGATGACATCACTGATGACATCATCGATGACATCATCGATGACATCACTGATGACATCATCGATGACATCACTGATGACATCATCGATGACATCATCGATGACATCACTGATGACATCATCGATGACATCACTGATGACATCATCGATGACATCACTGATGACATCATCGATGACATCACTGATGACATCACTGATGACATCATCGATGACATCACTGATGACATCATCGATGACATCACTGATGACATCATCGATGACATCATCGATGACATCATCGATGACATCACTGATGACATCATCGATGACATCATCGATGACATCATCGATGACATCACTGATGACATCATCGATGACATCATCGATGACATCATCGATGACATCACTGATGACATCATCGATGACATCACTGATGACATCATCGATGACATCATTGATGACATCATCGATGACATCACTGATGACATCATCGATGACATCACTGATGACATCATCGATGACATCACTGATGACATCATCGATGACATCACTGATGACATCATCGATGACATCACTGATGACAATCATTGACAACAATAATAACTTTATGGACAATTTCATTGTTGACATCACTGATGATCATCAATGAGTAACTTTGGTACAATCCCTTTCAGAGCAACTTTGGTACAGTCCCTTAAGGAGCGACTTAGGTGCCAAAGTTTTAAAGTACCTATATACTGTCCCTTTAAGAGCAGCTTAAGTATTGTCCCTTTAAAAGAGACTTAGGTGCCATCCTTTGAAGACCAGCTTAAGTACTGACCAGTTTAAGTACTGACGGAGTCTGTGCGCAAAGCGGTTCGGGCTGTATTAATCGCATAACAATGGATGGAAGAAGAAGAAGACGGATTACAATATAGTGCTTTTAAAAGCACTATTATGACATCATTAATAGTATATTGGTTGACATCATTTCCGAGATCACTGATAACAATAATTGACAACAATTATAACTTTATCGACAACGTCACCGTTGACATCACTGATGACATCATCGATGACATCACTGATGACATCATCGATGACATCACTGATGACATCATCGATGACATCACTGATGACATCATCGATGACATCATCGATGACATCACTGATGACATCATCGATGACATCATTGATGACATCACTGATGACATCATCGATGACATCATTGATGACATCATCGATGACATCATCGATGACATCACTGATGACATCATCGATGACATCATTGATGACATCACTGATGACATCATCGATGACATCACTGATGACATCATCGATGACATCACTGATGACATCATCGATGACATCACTGATGACATCATCGATGACATCACTGATGACATCATCGATGACATCACTGATGACATCATCGATGACATCATCGATGACATCATCGATGACATCATCGATGACATCACTGATGACATCACCGATGACATCATCGATGACATCATCGATGACATCATCGATGACATCACCGATGACATCATCGATGACATCACCGATGACATCATCGATGACATCACCGATGACATCATCGATGACATCACCGATGACATCATCGATGACATCACTGATGACATCACTGATGACATCACTGATGACATCATCGATGACATCACCGATTACATAATCGTTAACCTCACTGATGACATCATCGATGACATCAATTACATCACTGATGACAATCATTGACAACAATAATAACTTTATGGACAATTTCATTGTTGACATCACTGATGATCATCAATGAGTAACTTTGGTACAATCCCTTTCAGAGCAACTTTGGTACAGTCCCTTAAGGAGCGACTTAGGTGCCAAAGTTTTAAAGTACCTATATACTGTCCCTTTAAGAGCAGCTTAAGTATTGTCCCTTTAAAAGAGACTTAGGTGCCATCCTTTGAAGACCAGCTTAAGTACTGACCAGTTTAAGTACTGACGGAGTCTGTGCGCAAAGCGGTTCGGGCTGTATTAATCGCATAACAATGGATGGAAGAAGAAGAAGACGGATTACAATATAGTGCTTTTAAAAGCACTATTATGACATCATTAATAGTATATTGGTTGACATCATTTCCGAGATCACTGATAACAATAATTGACAACAATTATAACTTTATCGACAACGTCACCGTTGACATCACTGATGACATCATCGATGACATCACTGATGACATCATCGATGACATCACTGATGACATCATCGATGACATCATCGATGACATCACTGATGACATCATCGATGACATCATTGATGACATCACTGATGACATCATCGATGACATCATTGATGACATCATCGATGACATCATCGATGACATCACTGATGACATCATCGATGACATCATTGATGACATCACTGATGACATCATTGATGACATCATCGATGACATCACTGATGACATCATCGATGACATCACTGATGACATCATCGATGACATCACTGATGACATCACTGATGACATCATCGATGACATCACTGATGACATCATCGATGACATCACTGATGACATCATCGATGACATCATCGATGACATCATCGATGACATCACTGATGACATCACCGATGACATCATCGATGACATCATCGATGACATCACCGATGACATCATGATGACATCATCGATGACATCATCGATGACATCACCGATGACATCATCGATGACATCACTGATGACATCATCGATGACATCACTGATGACATCATCGATGACATCACTGATGACATCACTGATGACATCACTGATGACATCATCGATGACATCACTGATGACATCATCGATGACATCACTGATGACATCATCGATGACATCATCGATGACATCACCGATGACATCATCGATGACATCACCGATGACATCATCGATGACATCACTGATGACATCATCGATGACATCATCGATGACATCACTGATGACATCATCGATGACATCATTGATGATCATCACTGATGACATCATCGATGACATCATTGATGACATCATCGATGACATCATCGATGACATCACTGATGACATCATCGATGACATCATTGATGACATCACTGATGACATCATCGATGACATCACTGATGACATCATCGATGACATCACGATGACATCACTGATGACATCATCGATGACATCATCGATGACATCATCGATGACATCACTGATGACATCATCGATGACATCACTGATGACATCATCGATGACATCACTGATGACATCATCGATGACATCACTGATGACATCATCGATGACATCACTGATGACATCATCGATGACATCACTGATGACATCATCGATGACATCACTGATGACATCATCGATGACATCACGATGACATCATCGATGACATCACCGATGACATCATCGATGACATCACCGATGACATCATCGATGACATCACCGATGACATCATCGATGACATAACTGATGACATCACTGATGACATCATCGATGACATCACCGATTACATAATCGTTAACCTCACTGATGACATCATCGATGACATCAATTACATCACTGATGACAATCATTGACAACAATAATAACTTTATGGACAATTTCATTGTTGACATCACTGATGATCATCAATGAGTAACTTTGGTACAATCCCTTTCAGAGCAACTTTGGTACAGTCCCTTAAGGAGCGACTTAGGTGCCAAAGTTTTAAAGTACCTATATACTGTCCCTTTAAGAGCAGCTTAAGTATTGTCCCTTTAAAAGAGACTTAGGTGCCATCCTTTGAAGACCAGCTTAAGTACTGACCAGTTTAAGTACTGACGGAGTCTGTGCGCAAAGCGGTTCGGGCTGTATTAATCGCATAACAATGGATGGAAGAAGAAGAAGACGGATTACAATATAGTGCTTTTAAAAGCACTATTATGACATCATTAATAGTATATTGGTTGACATCATTTCCGAGATCACTGATAACAATAATTGACAACAATTATAACTTTATCGACAACGTCACCGTTGACATCACTGATGACATCATCGATGACATCACTGATGACATCATCGATGACATCACTGATGACATCATCGATGACATCATCGATGACATCACTGATGACATCATCGATGACATCACTGATGACATCATCGATGACATCACTGATGACATCATCGATGACATCATCGATGACATCATCGATGACATCATCGATGACATCATCGATGACATCATCGATGACATCATGATGACATCACGATGACATCATCGATGACATCACGATGACATCATCGATGACATCAACGATGACATCATCGATGACATCATCGATGACATCACTGATGACATCATCGATGACATCATCGATGACATCATCGATGACATCATCGATGACATCACTGATGACATCATCGATGACATCACTGATGACATCATCGATGACATCACTGATGACATCATCGATGACATCACTGATGACATCATCGATGACATCACTGATGACATCATCGATGACATCACTGATGACAATCATTGACAACAATAATAACTTTATGGACAATTTCATTGTTGACATCACTGATGATCATCAATGAGTAACTTTGGTACAATCCCTTTCAGAGCAACTTTGGTACAGTCCCTTAAGGAGCGACTTAGGTGCCAAAGTTTTAAAGTACCTATATACTGTCCCTTTAAGAGCAGCTAAGTATTGTCCCTTTAAAAGAGACTTAGGTGCCATCCTTTGAAGACCATCTTAAGTACTGACCAGTTTAATACTGACGGAGTCTGTGCGCAAAGCGGTTCGGGCTGTTAATCGCATAACAATGGATGGAAGAAGAAGAAGACGGATTACAATATAGTGCTTAAAAGCACTATTATGACATCATTAATAGTATATTGGTTGACATCATTTCGAGATCACTGATAACAATAATTGACACAATTATAACTTTATCGACAACGTCACCTTGACATCACTGATGACATCATCGATGACATCACTGATGACATCATCGATGACATCACTGATGACATCATCGATGACATCACTGATGACATCATCGATGACATCATCGATGACATCACTGATGACATCATCGATGACATCATCGATGACATCACTGATGACATCATCGATGACATCATTGATGACATCATCGATGACATCATCGATGACATCACTGATGACATCATCGATGACATCATCGATGACATCACGATGACATCATCGATGACATCACTGATGACATCATCGATGACATCACTGATGACATCATCGATGACATCACTGATGACATCATCGATGACATCACTGATGACATCATCGATGACATCACTGATGACATCATCGATGACATCACTGATGACATCATCGATGACATCACTGATGACAATCATTGACAACAATAATAACTTTATGGACAATTTCATTGTTGACATCACTGATGATCATCAATGAGTAACTTTGGTACAATCCCTTTCAGAGCAACTTTGGTACAGTCCCTTAAGGAGCGACTTAGGTGCCAAGTTTTAAAGTACCTATATACTGTCCCTTTAAGAGCAGCTTAAGTATTGTCCCTTTAAAAGAGACTTAGGTGCCATCCTTTGAAGACCAGCTTAAGTACTGACCAGTTTAAGTACTGACGGAGTCTGTGCGCAAAGCGGTTCGGGCTGTATTAATCGCATAACAATGGATGGAAGAAGAAGAAGACGGATTACAATATAGTGCTTTTAAAAGCACTATTATGACATCATTAATAGTATATTGGTTGACATCATTTCCGAGATCACTGATAACAATAATTGACAACAATTATAACTTTATCGACAACGTCACCGTTGACATCACTGATGACATCATCGATGACATCACTGATGACATCATCGATGACATCACTGATGACATCATCGATGACATCACTGATGACATCATCGATGACATCATCGATGACATCACTGATGACATCATCGATGACATCATTGATGACATCACTGATGACATCATCGATGACATCATTGATGACATCATCGATGACATCATCGATGACATCACTGATGACATCATCGATGACATCATTGATGACATCACTGATGACATCATCGATGACATCACTGATGACATCATCGATGACATCACTGATGACATCATCGATGACATCACTGATGACATCATCGATGACATCACTGATGACATCATCGATGACATCACTGATGACATCATCGATGACATCATCGATGACATCATCGATGACATCATCGATGACATCACTGATGACATCACCCATGACATCATCGATGACATCATCGATGACATCACCGATGACATCACCGATGACATCATCGATGACATCACGATGACATCATCGATGACATCACCGATGACATCATCGATGACATCATCGATGACATCACCGATGACATCATCGATGACATAACTGATGACATCACTGATGACATCACTGATGACATCATCGATGACATCACCGATTACATAATCGTTAACCTCACTGATGACATCATCGATGACATCAATTACATCACTGATGACAATCATTGACAACAATAATAACTTTATGGACAATTTCATTGTTGACATCACTGATGATCATCAATGAGTAACTTTGGTACAATCCCTTTCAGAGCAACTTTGGTACAGTCCCTTAAGGAGCGACTTAGGTGCCAAAGTTTTAAAGTACCTATATACTGTCCCTTTAAGAGCAGCTTAAGTATTGTCCCTTTAAAAGAGACTTAGGTGCCATCCTTTGAAGACCAGCTTAAGTACTGACCAGTTTAAGTACTGACGGAGTCTGTGCGCAAAGCGGTTCGGGCTGTATTAATCGCATAACAATGGATGGAAGAAGAAGAAGACGGATTACAATATAGTGCTTTTAAAAGCACTATTATGACATCATTAATAGTATATTGGTTGACATCATTTCCGAGATCACTGATAACAATAATTGACAACAATTATAACTTTATCGACAACGTCACCGTTGACATCACTGATGACATCATCGATGACATCACTGATGACATCATCGATGACATCACTGATGACATCATCGATGACATCATCGATGACATCACTGATGACATCATCAATGACATCATTGATGACATCACTGATGACATCATCGATGACATCATTGATGACATCATCGATGACATCATCGATGACATCACTGATGACATCATCGATGACATCATTGATGACATCACTGATGACATCATTGATGACATCATCGATGACATCACTGATGACATCATCGATGACATCACTGATGACATCATCGATGACATCACTGATGACATCACTGATGACATCATCGATGACATCACTGATGACATCATCGATGACATCACTGATGACATCATCGATGACATCATCGATGACATCATCGATGACATCACTGATGACATCATCGATGACATCATCGATGACATCATCGATGACATCACGATGACATCACTGATGACATCATCGATGACATCATCGATGACATCACTGATGACATCATCGATGACATCACTGATGACATCATCGATGACATCACTGATGACATCATCGATGACATCACTGATGACATCACTGATGACATCACTGATGACATCATCGATGACATCACTGATGACATCATCGATGACATCACTGATGACATCATCGATGACATCATCGATGACATCACCGATGACATCATCGATGACATCACCGATGACATCATCGATGACATCACTGATGACATCATCGATGACATCATCGATGACATCACTGATGACATCATCGATGACATCATTGATGACATCACTGATGACATCATCGATGACATCATTGATGACATCATCGATGACATCATCGATGACATCACTGATGACATCATCGATGACATCATTGATGACATCACTGATGACATCACCGATGACATCACTGATGACATCATCGATGACATCACCGATGACATCACTGATGACATCATCGATGACATCATCGATGACATCATCGATGACATCACTGATGACATCATCGATGACATCACTGATGACATCATCGATGACATCACTGATGACATCATCGATGACATCACTGATGACATCATCGATGACATCACTGATGACATCATCGATGACATCACTGATGACATCATCGATGACATCACTGATGACATCATCGATGACATCACGATGACATCATCGATGACATCACCGATGACATCATCGATGACATCACCGATGACATCATCGATGACATCACCGATGACATCATCGATGACATAACTGATGACATCACTGATGACATCATCGATGACATCACCGATTACATAATCGTTAACCTCACTGATGACATCATCGATGACATCAATTACATCACTGATGACAATCATTGACAACAATATAACTTTATGGACAATTTCATTGTTGACATCACTGATGATCATCAATGAGTAACTTTGGTACAATCCCTTTCAGAGCAACTTTGGTACAGTCCCTTAAGGAGCGACTTAGGTGCCAAAGTTTTAAAGTACCTATATACTGTCCCTTTAAGAGCAGCTTAAGTATTGTCCCTTTAAAAGAGACTTAGGTGCCATCCTTTGAAGACCAGCTTAAGTACTGACCAGTTTAAGTACTGACGGAGTCTGTGCGCAAAGCGGTTCGGGCTGTATTAATCGCATAACATGGATGGATAAGAAGAAGACGGATTACAATATAGTGCTTTAAAAGCACTATTATGACATCATTATAGTATATTGGTTGACATCATTTCCGAGATCACTGATAACATAATTGACAACATTATAACTTTATCGACAACGTCACCGTTGACATCACTGATGATGACATCATCGATGACATCACTGATGACATCATCGATGACATCACTGATGACATCATCGATGACATCATCGATGACATCATCGATGACATCACTGATGACATCATCGATGACATCACTGATGACATCATCGATGACATCATCGATGACATCACTGATGACATCATCGATGACATCACCGATGACATCATCGATGACATCACTGATGACATCACGATGACATCATCGATGACATCACTGATGACATCATCGATGACATCATCGATGACATCACTGATGACATCATCGATGACATCACTGATGACATCATCGATGACATCATCGATGACATCACTGATGACATCATCGATGACATCATTGATGACATCACTGATGACATCATCGATGACATCACTGATGACATCATCGATGACATCATCGATGACATCACTGATGACATCATCGATGACATCATGATGACATCATCGATGACATCACTGATGACATCATCGATGACATCACTGATGACATCATGATGACATCATCGATGACATCACTGATGACATCATCGATGACATCACTGATGACATCATCGATGACATCATCGATGACATCATCGATGACATCACTGATGACATCATCGATGACATCATCGATGACATCATCGATGACATCACGATGACATCACTGATGACATCATCGATGACATCATCGATGACATCACTGATGACATCATCGATGACATCACTGATGACATCATCGATGACATCACTGATGACATCATCGATGACATCACTGATGACATCATCGATGACATCACTGATGACATCATCGATGACATCACTGATGACATCATCGATGACATCACTGATGACATCATCGATGACATCACTGATGACAATCATTGACAACAATAATAACTTTATGGACAATTTCATTGTTGACATCACTGATGATCATCAATGAGTAACTTTGGTACAATCCCTTTCAGAGCAACTTTGGTACAGTCCCTTAAGGAGCGACTTAGGTGCCAAAGTTTTAAAGTACCTATATACTGTCCCTTTAAGAGCAGCTTAAGTATTGTCCCTTTAAAAGAGACTTAGGTGCCATCCTTTGAAGACCAGCTTAAGTACTGACCAGTTTAAGTACTGACGGAGTCTGTGCGCAAAGCGGTTCGGGCTGTATTAATCGCATAACAATGGATGGAAGAAGAAGAAGACGGATTACAATATAGTGCTTTTAAAAGCACTATTATGACATCATTAATAGTATATTGGTTGACATCATTTCCGAGATCACTGATAACAATAATTGACAACAATTATAACTTTATCGACAACGTCACCGTTGACATCACTGATGACATCATCGATGACATCACTGATGACATCATCGATGACATCACTGATGACATCATCGATGACATCACTGATGACATCATCGATGACATCATCGATGACATCACTGATGACATCATCGATGACATCATTGATGACATCACTGATGACATCATCGATGACATCATTGATGACATCATCGATGACATCATCGATGACATCACTGATGACATCATCGATGACATCATTGATGACATCACTGATGACATCATCGATGACATCACTGATGACATCATCGATGACATCACTGATGACATCATCGATGACATCACTGATGACATCATCGATGACATCACTGATGACATCATCGATGACATCACTGATGACATCATCGATGACATCATCGATGACATCATCGATGACATCATCGATGACATCACTGATGACATCATCGATGACATCACGATGACATCATCGATGACATCACCGATGACATCACCGATGACATCATCGATGACATCATCGATGACATCATCGATGACATCACGATGACATCATCGATGACATCACCGATGACATCATCGATGACATAACTGATGACATCACTGATGACATCACTGATGACATCATCGATGACATCACCGATTACATAATCGTTAACCTCACTGATGACATCATCGATGACATCAATTACATCACTGATGACAATCATTGACAACAATAATAACTTTATGGACAATTTCATTGTTGACATCACTGATGATCATCAATGAGTAACTTTGGTACAATCCCTTTCAGAGCAACTTTGGTACAGTCCCTTAAGGAGCGACTTAGGTGCCAAAGTTTTAAAGTACCTATATACTGTCCCTTTAAGAGCAGCTTAAGTATTGTCCCTTTAAAAGAGACTTAGGTGCCATCCTTTGAAGACCAGCTTAAGTACTGACCAGTTTAAGTACTGACGGAGTCTGTGCGCAAAGCGGTTCGGGCTGTATTAATCGCATAACAATGGATGAAGAAGAAGAAGACGGATTACAATATAGTGCTTTTAAAAGCACTATTATGACATCATTAATAGTATATTGGTTGACATCATTTCCGAGATCACTGATAACAATAATTGACAACAATTATAACTTTATCGACAACGTCACCGTTGACATCACTGATGACATCATCGATGACATCACTGATGACATCATCGATGACATCACTGATGACATCATCGATGACATCATCGATGACATCACTGATGACGATGACATCATCAATGACATCATTGATGACATCACTGATGACATCATCGATGACATCATTGATGACATCATCGATGACATCATCGATGACATCACTGATGACATCATCGATGACATCATTGATGACATCACTGATGACATCATTGATGACATCATCGATGACATCACTGATGACATCATCGATGACATCACTGATGACATCATCGATGACATCACTGATGACATCACTGATGACATCATCGATGACATCACTGATGACATCATCGATGACATCACTGATGACATCATCGATGACATCATCGATGACATCATCGATGACATCACTGATGACATCATGAGATGACATCATCGATGACATCATCGATGACATCAGCGATGACATCACTGATGACATCATCGATGACATCATCGATGACATCACCGATGACATCATCGATGACATCACTGATGACATCATCGATGACATCACTGATGACATCATCGATGACATCACTGATGACATCACTGATGACATCACTGATGACATCATCGATGACATCACTGATGACATCATCGATGACATCACTGATGACATCATCGATGACATCATCGATGACATCACTGATGACATCATCGATGACATCACTGATGACATCATCGATGACATCACTGATGACATCATCGATGACATCATCGATGACATCACTGATGACATCATCGATGACATCATTGATGACATCACTGATGACATCATCGATGACATCACTGATGACATCATCGATGACATCGATGACATCATCGATGACATCACTGATGACATCATCGATGACATCATTGATGACATCACTGATGACATCATCGATGACATCACGATGACATCATCGATGACATCATCGATGACATCACTGATGACATCATCGATGACATCATCGATGACATCATCGATGACATCACTGATGACATCATCGATGACATCACTGATGACATCATCGATGACATCACGATGACATCATCGATGACATCACTGATGACATCATCGATGACATCACTGATGACATCATCGATGACATCACTGATGACATCATCGATGACATCACTGATGACATCATCGATGACATCACCGATGACATCATCGATGACATCACCGATGACATCATCGATGACATCACCGATGACATCATCGATGACATCACCGATGACATCATCGATGACATCACTGATGACATCACTGATGACATCATCGATGACATCACCGATTACATAATCGTTAACCTCACTGATGACATCATCGATGACATCATTACATCACTGATGACAATCATTGACAACAATAATAACTTTATGGACAATTTCATTGTTGACATCACTGATGATCATCAATGAGTAACTTTGGTACAATCCCTTTCAGAGCAACTTTGGTACAGTCCCTTAAGGAGCGACTTAGGTGCCAAAGTTTTAAAGTACCTATATACTGTCCCTTTAAGAGCAGCTTAAGTATTGTCCCTTTAAAAGAGACTTAGGTGCCATCCTTTGAAGACCAGCTTAAGTACTGACCAGTTTAAGTACTGACGGAGTCTGTGCGCAAAGCGGTTCGGGCTGTATTAATCGCATAACAATGGATGGAAGAAGAAGAAGACGGATTACAATATAGTGCTTTTAAAAGCACTATTATGACATCATTAATAGTATATTGGTTGACATCATTTCCGAGATCACTGATAACAATAATTGACAACAATTATAACTTTATCGACAACGTCACCGTTGACATCACTGATGACATCATCGATGACATCACTGATGACATCATCGATGACATCACTGATGACATCATCGATGACATCATCGATGACATCACTGATGACATCACTGATGACATCATCGATGACATCACTGATGACATCATCGATGACATCATCGATGACATCACTGATGACATCATCGATGACATCACTGATGACATCATCGATGACATCACTGATGACATCATCGATGACATCATCGATGACATCACTGATGACATCATCGATGACATCATCGATGACATCACTGATGACATCATCGATGACATCAACGATGGCATCATCGATGACATCAACGATGACATCATCGATGACATCATCGATGACATCACTGATGACATCACCGATGACATCACTGATGACATCATCGATGACATCACCGATGACATCACTGATGACATCATCGATGACATCACTGATGACATCATCGATGACATCACTGATGACATCACCGATGACATCACTGATGACATCACTGATGACATCATCGATGACATCACTGATGACATCATCGATGACATCACTGATGACATCATCGATGACATCATCGATGACATCATCGATGACATCACTGATGACATCACCCATGACATCATCGATGACATCATCGATGACATCACCGATGACATCACTGATGACATCATCGATGACATCATCGATGACATCACTGATGACATCATCGATGACATCACTGATGACATCATCGATGACATCACTGATGACATCATCGATGACATCACTGATGACATCACTGATGACATCACTGATGACATCATCGATGACATCACTGATGACATCATCGATGACATCACTGATGACATCATCGATGACATCATTGATGACATCACCGATGACATCATCGATGACATCACTGATGACATCATCGATGACATCATTGATGACATCACCGATGACATCATCGATGACATCACCGATGACATCATCGATGACATCACTGATGACATCATCGATGACATCATCGATGACATCACTGATGACATCATCGATGACATCATTGATGACATCACTGATGACATCACCGATGACATCACTGATGACATCACCGATGACATCATCGATGACATCACTGATGACATCATCGATGACATCATTGATGACATCACTGATGACATCATCGATGACATCACTGATGACATCATCGATGACATCACCGATGACATCACTGATGACATCATCGATGACATCATCGATGACATCATCGATGACATCACTGATGACATCATCGATGACATCACTGATGACATCATCGATGACATCACTGATGACATCATCGATGACATCACTGATGACATCATCGATGACATCACTGATGACATCATCGATGACATCACTGATGACATCATCGATGACATCACTGATGACATCATCGATGACATCACGATGACATCATCGATGACATCACCGATGACATCATCGATGACATCACCGATGACATCATCGATGACATAACTGATGACATCACTGATGACATCACTGATGACATCATCGATGACATCACCGATTACATATCGTTACCTCACTGATGACATCATCGATGACATCAATTACATCACTGATGACAATCATTGACAACAATAATAACTTTATGGACAATTTCATTGTTGACATCACTGATGATCATCAATGAGTAACTTTGGTACAATCCCTTTCAGAGCAACTTTGGTACAGTCCCTTAAGGAGCGACTTAGGTGCCAAAGTTTTAAAGTACCTATATACTGTCCCTTTAAGAGCAGCTTAAGTATTGTCCCTTTAAAAGAGACTTAGGTGCCATCCTTTGAAGACCAGCTTAAGTACTGACCAGTTTAAGTACTGACGGAGTCTGTGCGCAAAGCGGTTCGGGCTGTATTAATCGCATAACAATGGATGGAAGAAGAAGAAGACGGATTACAATATAGTGCTTTTAAAAGCACTATTATGACATCATTAATAGTATATTGGTTGACATCATTTCCGAGATCACTGATAACAATAATTGACAACAATTATAACTTTATCGACAACGTCACCGTTGACATCACTGATGACATCATCGATGACATCACTGATGACATCATCGATGACATCACTGATGACATCATCGATGACATCACTGATGACATCATCGATGACATCACTGATGACATCATCGATGACATCACTGATGACATCATCGATGACATCACTGATGACATCATCGATGACATCATCGATGACATCACTGATGACATCATCGATGACATCATTGATGACATCATCGATGACATCATCGATGACATCACTGATGACATCATCGATGACATCATTGATGACATCACTGATGACATCATCGATGACATCACTGATGACATCATCGATGACATCACTGATGACATCATCGATGACATCACTGATGACATCATCGATGACATCACTGATGACATCATCGATGACATCACTGATGACATCATCGATGACATCACTGATGACATCATCGATGACATCACTGATGACATCATCGATGACATCACTGATGACATCATCGATGACATCACTGATGACATCATCGATGACATCACCGATGACATCATCGATGACATCACTGATGACATCATCGATGACATCACCGATGACATCATCGATGACATCATCGATGACATCATCGATGACATCACCGATGACATCATCGATGACATCACCGATGACATCATCGATGACATCACGATGACATCACTGATGACATCACTGATGACATCATCGATGACATCACCGATTACATAATCGTTAACCTCACTGATGACATCATCGATGACATCAATTACATCACTGATGACAATCATTGACAACAATAATAACTTTATGGACAATTTCATTGTTGACATCACTGATGATCATCAATGAGTAACTTTGGTACAATCCCTTTCAGAGCAACTTTGGTACAGTCCCTTAAGGAGCGACTTAGGTGCCAAAGTTTTAAAGTACCTATATACTGTCCCTTTAAGAGCAGCTTAAGTATTGTCCCTTTAAAAGAGACTTAGGTGCCATCCTTTGAAGACCAGCTTAAGTACTGACCAGTTTAAGTACTGACGGAGTCTGTGCGCAAAGCGGTTCGGGCTGTATTAATCGCATAACAATGGATGGAAGAAGAAGAAGACGGATTACAATATAGTGCTTTTAAAAGCACTATTATGACATCATTAATAGTATATTGGTTGACATCATTTCCGAGATCACTGATAACAATAATTGACAACAATTATAACTTTATCGACAACGTCACCGTTGACATCACTGATGACATCATCGATGACATCACTGATGACATCATCGATGACATCACTGATGACATCATCGATGACATCATCGATGACATCACTGATGACATCATCGATGACATCATTGATGACATCACTGATGACATCATCGATGACATCATGATGACATCATCGATGACATCATCGATGACATCACTGATGACATCATCGATGACATCATGATGACATCACTGATGACATCATCATCGATGACATCATCGATGACATCACTGATGACATCATCGATGACATCACTGATGACATCATCGATGACATCACGATGACATCACTGATGACATCATCGATGACATCACTGATGACATCATCGATGACATCACTGATGACATCATCGATGACATCACTGATGACAATCATTGACAACAATAATACTTTATGGACAATTTCATTGTTGACATCACTGATGATCATCAATGAGTAACTTTGGTACAATCCCTTTCAGAGCAACTTTGGTACAGTCCCTTAAGGAGCGACTTAGGTGCCAAAGTTTTAAAGTACCTATATACTGTCCCTTTAAGAGCAGCTTAAGTATTGTCCCTTTAAAAGAGACTTAGGTGCCATCCTTTGAAGACCAGCTTAAGTACTGACCAGTTTAAGTACTGACGGAGTCTGTGCGCAAAGCGGTTCGGGCTGTATTAATCGCATAACAATGGATGGAAGAAGAAGAAGACGGATTACAATATAGTGCTTTTAAAAGCACTATTATGACATCATTAATAGTATATTGGTTGACATCATTTCCGAGATCACTGATAACAATAATTGACAACAATTATAACTTTATCGACAACGTCACCGTTGACATCACTGATGACATCATCGATGACATCACTGATGACATCATCGATGACATCACTGATGACATCATCGATGACATCACTGATGACATCATCGATGACATCATCGATGACATCACTGATGACATCATCGATGACATCATTGATGACATCACTGATGACATCATCGATGACATCACTGATGACATCATCGATGACATCATCGATGACATCACTGATGACATCATCGATGACATCATCGATGACATCACTGATGACATCATCGATGACATCACTGATGACATCATCGATGACATCACTGATGACATCATCGATGACATCACTGATGACATCATCGATGACATCACTGATGACATCATCGATGACATCACTGATGACATCATCTATGACATCATCGATGACATCATCGATGACATCATCGATGACATCACTGATGACATCATCGATGACATCATCGATGACATCACTGATGACATCATCGATGACATCACTGATGACATCATCGATGACATCACTGATGACATAATCGATGACATCATCGATGACATCACCGATGACATCACCGATGACATCATCGATGACATCATCGATGACATCACCGATGACATCACCGATGACATCATCGATGACATCAACGATGACATCATCGATGACATCAACGATGACATCATCGATGACATCATCGATGACATCACTGATGATATCATCGATGACATCATCGATGACATCATCGATGACATCATTGATGACACCACTGATGACATCATCGATGACATCACTGATGACATCATCGATGACATCACTGATGACGTCATCGATGACATCACTGATGACATCATCGATGACATCACTGATGACATCATCGATGACATCACTGATGACAATCATTGACAACAATAATAACTTTATGGACAATTTCATTGTTGACATCACTGATGATCATCAATGAGTAACTTTGGTACAATCCCTTTCAGAGCAACTTTGGTACAGTCCCTTAAGGAGCGACTTAGGTGCCAAAGTTTTAAAGTACCTATATACTGTCCCTTTAAGAGCAGCTTAAGTATTGTCCCTTTAAAAGAGACTTAGGTGCCATCCTTTGAAGACCAGCTTAAGTACTGACCAGTTTAAGTACTGACGGAGTCTGTGCGCAAAGCGGTTCGGGCTGTATTAATCGCATAACAATGGATGGAAGAAGAAGAAGACGGATTACAATATAGTGCTTTTAAAAGCACTATTATGACATCATTAATAGTATATTGGTTGACATCATTTCCGAGATCACTGATAACAATAATTGACAACAATTATAACTTTATCGACAACGTCACCGTTGACATCACTGATGACATCATCGATGACATCACTGATGACATCATCGATGACATCACTGATGACATCATCGATGACATCACGATGACATCACGATGACATCACGATGACATCATCGATGACATCACTGATGACATCATCGATGACATCATCGATGACATCACCGATGACATCATCGATGACATCACGATGACATCATCGATGACATCACTGATGACATCACGATGACATCATCGATGACATCATCACTGATGACATCACTCGATGACATCATCGATGACATCACTGATGACATCATCGATGACATCACTGATGACATCATCGATGACATCACTGATGACATCACGATGACATCATCGATGACATCATCGATGACATCACTGATGACATCATCGATGACATCACTGATGACATCATTGACATCACGATGACATCACTGATGACATCATCGATGACATCACTGATGACATCATCGATGACATCATGATACATCTTTCGAGACATCACTGATACAGTCACTGATGACACATAGGTGCCAAAGTTTTAAAGTACCTATATACTGTCCCTTTAAGAGCAGCTTAATATCGTGACATCAAAGAGACTTAGGTGCCATCCTTTGAAGACCAGCTTAAGTACTGACCAGTTTAAGTACTGACGGAGTCTGTGCGCAAAGCGGTCACCGATGATTCATCGATAATCACTGATGACAGATCGATGAAGACTGATGACATATAGATGACAAAATGACTATTATGACATCACTGATGACATCATTGACATCACTGATGACATCATCGATGACATCACTGATGACATCATCGATACATCATTGATGACATCATCGATGACATCATCGATGACATCACTGATGACATCACTGATGACATCATCGATGACATCACTGATGACATCATCGATGACATCACCGATGACATCATCGATGACATCACTGATGACATCATCGATGACATCATCGATGACATCACTGATGACATCATCGATGACATCATTGATGACATCACTGATGACATCATCGATGACATCATTGATGACATCATCGATGACATCATCGATGACATCACTGATGACATCATCGATGACATCATTGATGACATCACTGATGACATCATCGATGACATCACTGATGACATCATCGATGACATCACTGATGACATCATCGATGACATCACTGATGACATCATCGATGACATCATGATGACATCATCGATGACATCATCGATGACATCACGATGACATCATCGATGACATCATCGATGACATCATCGATGACATCACTGATGACATCATCGATGACATCATCGATGACATCATCGATGACATCACTGATGACATCATCGATGACATCACGATGACATCATCGATGACATCATCGATGACATCATCGATGACATCACTGATGACATCATCGATGACATCACCGATGACATCATCGATGACATAACTGATGACATCACTGATGACATCACTGATGACATCATCGATGACATCACCGATTACATAATCGTTAACCTCACTGATGACATCATCGATGACATCAATTACATCACTGATGACAATCATTGACAACAATAATAACTTTATGGACAATTTCATTGTTGACATCACTGATGATCATCAATGAGTAACTTTGGTACAATCCCTTTCAGAGCAACTTTGGTACAGTCCCTTAAGGAGCGACTTAGGTGCCAAAGTTTTAAAGTACCTATATACTGTCCCTTTAAGAGCAGCTTAAGTATTGTCCCTTTAAAAGAGACTTAGGTGCCATCCTTTGAAGACCAGCTTAAGTACTGACCAGTTTAAGTACTGACGGAGTCTGTGCGCAAAGCGGTTCGGGCTGTATTAATCGCATAACAATGGATGGAAGAAGAAGAAGACGGATTACAATATAGTGCTTTTAAAAGCACTATTATGACATCATTAATAGTATATTGGTTGACATCATTTCCGAGATCACTGATAACAATAATTGACAACAATTATAACTTTATCGACAACGTCACCGTTGACATCACTGATGACATCATCGATGACATCACTGATGACATCATCGATGACATCACTGATGACATCATCGATGACATCATCGATGACATCACTGATGACATCACTGATGACATCATCGATGACATCACTGATGACATCATCGATGACATCATGATGACATCATCGATGACATCATCGATGACATCACTGATGACATCATCGATGACATCATTGATGACATCACTGATGACATCATCGATGACATCATCGATGACATCACTGATGACATCATCGATGACATCACTGATGACATCACGATGACATCATCGATGACATCACTGATGACATCATCGATGACATCACTGATGACATCATCGATGACATCACTGATGACATCATCGATGACATCATCGATGACATCATCGATGACATCACTGATGACATCATCGATGACATCATCTGATGACATCATCGATGACATCACGATGACATCATCGATGACATCATCGATGACATCATCGATGACATCACGATGACATCATCGATGACATCACTGATGACATCATCGATGACATCACTGATGACATCATCGATGACATCACCGATGACATCACGATGACATCATGACATCATGACATCACTGATGACATCATCGATGACATCACCGATGACATCATCGATGACATCACGATGACATCACTGATGACATCACTGATGACATCATCGATGACATCACCGATGACATCAATCGATGACATCACTGATGACATCATCGATGACATCAATGACATCACTGATGACAATCATTGACAACAATAATAACTTGATGACATCATCGATGACATCACTGATGATCATCAATGAGTAACGATGTACATCCCTTTCAGACAACTTTGGTACATCCCTTGATGACATCATCGATGACATCACTGATGAAATCATCGATGACATCACTTTAAGAGCAGATGAATCACTGATCCCTTTAAAAGAGACTTAGGTGACATCATCGATGACCACTGATGACATCATCGATGACATACTGATGACATCATGTGCGCATCAGCGATTCATCTGTATTCATCGATGACATCATCGATGGACATCACTGATGACATCATCGATGACATCATAGTGACATCATCGAAGCACATCGATGACATCATTATGACATCATCGATGACATCATTGATGACATCACTGATGACATCATTGACAACAATTATAACTTTATCGACAACGTCACCGATGACATCACTGATGACATCATCGATGACATCACTGATGACATCACTGATGACATCACTGATGACATCATCGATGACATCATCGATGACATCACTGATGACATCATCGATGACATCATCTGATGACATCACGATGACATCATCGATGACATCATTGATGACATCATCGATGACATCATCGATGACATCACTGATGACATCATCGATGACATCATTGATGACATCACTGATGACATCATCGATGACATCATCGATGACATCACTGATGACATCATCGATGACATCACTGATGACATCATCGATGACATCATCGATGACATCACTGATGACATCATCGATGACATCACTGATGACATCATCGATGACATCACTGATGACATCATCGATGACATCACTGATGACATCATCGATGACATCAATAATAACTTTATGGACATCATTGATGACATCATCTGATGATCATCAATGAGTAACTGATGACAATCCCTTTCAGAGCATCATCGATGACATCACTGATGACATCATCGATGACATCACTGATGACATCATCGATGACATCACTGATGACAGCTTCGATGTCCCACTGAAGAGACATCGATGACATCACCGATGACATCATCGATGACATTAAGATGACGGATCGATGCGCAAAGCGATCGGACTGTATTAATCGCATAACAATGGATGACAGATGAAGAATCACTGATTACAATATAGTGCATTAAAAGCACTATTATGACATCACTAATACATATGACATCAATTACATCACTGATGACAATCATTGACAACAATAATAACTTTATGGACAATTTCATTGTTGACATCACTGATGACATCATCGATGACATCATCGATGACATCACTGATGACATCATCGATGACATCACTGATGACATCATCGATGACATCATCGATGACATCACTGATGACATCATCGATGACATCATTGATGACATCACGATGACATCATCGATGACATCACTGATGACATCATCGATGACATCATCGATGACATCACTGATGACATCATCGATGACATCAAGAAGACATCACGGATGACATCATCTTTTGAAATCACTATGATGACATCATCGATGACATATTGGTTGACATCATCGATGACATCACTGATGACAATCATTGACATCACTGATGACATCATCGATGACATCACCGATGACATCATCTGATGACATCATCGATGACATCACTGATGACATCATCGATGACATCACTGATGACATCATCGATGACATCATCGATGACATCACTGATGACATCATCGATGACATCACTGATGACATCATCGATGACATCACTGATGACATCATCGATGACATCATCGATGACATCATCGATGACATCACGATGACATCATCGATGACATCATCGATGACATCATCGATGACATCACCGATGACATCATCGATGACATCACGATGACATCATCGATGACATCACGATGACATCATCGATGACATCATCGATGACATCACTGATGACATCATCGATGACATCATCGATGACATCATCGATGACATCATCGATGACATCACTGATGACATCATCGATGACATCACTGATGACATCATCGATGACATCACTGATGACATCATCGATGACATCACTGATGACATCATCGATGACATCACTGATGACATCATCGATGACATCACTGATGACAATCATTGACAACAATAATAACTTTATGGACAATTTCATTGTTGACATCACTGATGATCATCAATGAGTAACTTTGGTACAATCCCTTTCAGAGCAACTTTGGTACAGTCCCTTAAGGAGCGACTTAGGTGCCAAAGTTTTAAAGTACCTATATACTGTCCCTTTAAGAGCAGCTTAAGTATTGTCCCTTTAAAAGAGACTTAGGTGCCATCCTTTGAAGACCAGCTTAAGTACTGACCAGTTTAAGTACTGACGGAGTCTGTGCGCAAAGCGGTTCGGGCTGTATTAATCGCATAACAATGGATGGAAGAAGAAGAAGACGGATTACAATATAGTGCTTTTAAAAGCACTATTATGACATCATTAATAGTATATTGGTTGACATCATTTCCGAGATCACTGATAACAATAATTGACAACAATTATAACTTTATCGACAACGTCACCGTTGACATCACTGATGACATCATCGATGACATCACTGATGACATCATCGATGACATCACTGATGACATCATCGATGACATCACTGATGACATCATCGATGACATCATCGATGACATCACTGATGACATCATCGATGACATCATTGATGACATCACTGATGACATCATCGATGACATCACTGATGACATCATCGATGACATCATCGATGACATCACTGATGACATCATCGATGACATCATCGATGACATCACTGATGACATCATCGATGACATCACTGATGACATCATCGATGACATCACTGATGACATCATCGATGACATCACTGATGACATCATCGATGACATCACTGATGACATCATCGATGACATCACTGATGACATCATCGATGACATCACTGATGACAATCATTGACAACAATAATAACTTTATGGACAATTTCATTGTTGACATCACTGATGATCATCAATGAGTAACTTTGGTACAATCCCTTTCAGAGCAACTTTGGTACAGTCCCTTAAGGAGCGACTTAGGTGCCAAAGTTTTAAAGTACCTATATACTGTCCCTTTAAGAGCAGCTTAAGTATTGTCCCTTTAAAAGAGACTTAGGTGCCATCCTTTGAAGACCAGCTTAAGTACTGACCAGTTTAAGTACTGACGGAGTCTGTGCGCAAAGCGGTTCGGGCTGTATTAATCGCATAACAATGGATGGAAGAAGAAGAAGACGGATTACAATATAGTGCTTTTAAAAGCACTATTATGACATCATTAATAGTATATTGGTTGACATCATTTCCGAGATCACTGATAACAATAATTGACAACAATTATAACTTTATCGACAACGTCACCGTTGACATCACTGATGACATCATCGATGACATCACTGATGACATCATCGATGACATCACTGATGACATCATCGATGACATCACTGATGACATCATCGATGACATCATCGATGACATCACTGATGACATCATCGATGACATCATTGATGACATCACTGATGACATCATCGATGACATCATTGATGACATCATCGATGACATCATCGATGACATCACTGATGACATCATCGATGACATCATTGATGACATCACTGATGACATCATCGATGACATCACTGATGACATCATCGATGACATCACTGATGACATCATCGATGACATCACTGATGACATCATCGATGACATCACTGATGACATCATCGATGACATCACTGATGACATCATCGATGACATCATCGATGACATCATCGATGACATCACGATGACATCACGATGACATCATCTGATGACATCATCGATGACATCATCGATGACATCATCGATGACATCACCGATGACATCATCGATGACATCATCGATGACATCACGATGACATCATCGATGACATCACCGATGACATCATCGATGACATCACCGATGACATCATCGATGACATAACTGATGACATCACTGATGACATCACTGATGACATCATCGATGACATCACCGATTACATAATCGTTAACCTCACTGATGACATCATCGATGACATCAATTACATCACTGATGACAATCATTGACAACAATAATAACTTTATGGACAATTTCATTGTTGACATCACTGATGATCATCAATGAGTAACTTTGGTACAATCCCTTTCAGAGCAACTTTGGTACAGTCCCTTAAGGAGCGACTTAGGTGCCAAAGTTTTAAAGTACCTATATACTGTCCCTTTAAGAGCAGCTTAAGTATTGTCCCTTTAAAAGAGACTTAGGTGCCATCCTTTGAAGACCAGCTTAAGTACTGACCAGTTTAAGTACTGACGGAGTCTGTGCGCAAAGCGGTTCGGGCTGTATTAATCGCATAACAATGGATGGAAGAAGAAGAAGACGGATTACAATATAGTGCTTTTAAAAGCACTATTATGACATCATTAATAGTATATTGGTTGACATCATTTCCGAGATCACTGATAACAATAATTGACAACAATTATAACTTTATCGACAACGTCACCGTTGACATCACTGATGACATCATCGATGACATCACTGATGACATCATCGATGACATCACTGATGACATCATCGATGACATCATCGATGACATCACTGATGACATCATCAATGACATCATTGATGACATCACTGATGACATCATCGATGACATCATTGATGACATCATCGATGACATCATCGATGACATCACTGATGACATCATCGATGACATCATTGATGACATCACTGATGACATCATTGATGACATCATCGATGACATCACTGATGACATCATCGATGACATCACTGATGACATCATCGATGACATCACTGATGACATCACTGATGACATCATCGATGACATCACTGATGACATCATCGATGACATCACTGATGACATCATCGATGACATCATCGATGACATCATCGATGACATCACTGATGACATCACCCATGACATCATCGATGACATCATCGATGACATCACCGATGACATCACTGATGACATCATCGATGACATCATCGATGACATCACCGATGACATCATCGATGACATCACTGATGACATCATCGATGACATCACTGATGACATCATCGATGACATCACTGATGACATCACTGATGACATCATCGATGACATCACTGATGACATCATCGATGACATCACTGATGACATCATCGATGACATCACTGATGACATCATCGATGACATCATCGATGACATCATCGATGACATCACTGATGACATCATCGATGACATAACTGATGACATCACTGATGACATCATCGATGACATCATCGATGACATCACTGATGACATCATCGATGACATCATCGATGACATCACTGATGACATCATCGATGACATCATTGATGACATCATCGATGACATCATCGATGACATCACTGATGACATCATCGATGACATCATTGATGACATCACCGATGACATCACTGATGACATCATCGATGACATCACTGATGACATCATCGATGACATCACTGATGACATCACTGATGACATCACTGATGACATCATCGATGACATCACTGATGACATCATCGATGACATCACTGATGACATCATCGATGACATCATCGATGACATCACTGATGACATCATCGATGACATCATCGATGACATCACTGATGACATCATCGATGACATCACTGATGACATCATCGATGACATCATCGATGACATCACTGAGACACCGATGACATCATCGATGACATCACTGATGACATCATCGATGACATCACTGATGACATCATCGATGACATCACTGATGACATCATCGATGACATCACTGATGACATCATCGATGACATCACTGATGACATCATCGATGACATCACTGATGACATCATCGATGACATCACTGATGACATCATCGATGACATCATCGATGACATCACTGATGACATCATCGATGACATCACTGATGACATCATCGATGACATCACTGATGACATCATCGATGACATCATCGATGACATCACTGATGACATCATCGATGACATCATTGATGACATCACTGATGATATCATCGATGACATCATTGATGACATCATCGATGACATCATCGATGACATCACTGATGACATCATCGATGACATCATTGATGACATCACTGATGACATCACCGATGACATCACTGATGACATCAGATGACATCATCGATGACATCAGATGACATCACTGATGACATCATCGATGACATCACGATGACATCATCGATGACATCACTGATGACATCATCGATGACATCACTGATGACATCATCGATGACATCACTGATGACATCATCGATGACATCACTGATGACATCATCGATGACATCACTGATGACATCATCGATGACATCACTGATGACATCATCGATGACATCACCGATGACATCATCGATGACATCACCGATGACATCATCGATGACATCACCGATGACATCATCGACATAACTGATGACATCACTGATGACATCACTGATGACATCATCGATGACATCACCGATGACATAATCGTTAACATCACTGATGACATCATCGATGACATCATTACATCACTGATGACAATCATTGACAACAATAATAACTTTATGGACATTTCATTGTTGACATCACTGATGATCATCAATGAGTAACTTTGGTACATCCCTTTCAGAGCAACTTTGGTACAGTCCCTTAAGGAGCGACTTAGGTGCCAAAGTTTTAAAGTACCTATATACTGTCCCTTTAAGAGCAGCTTAAGTATTGTCCCTTTAAAAGAGACTTAGGTGCCATCCTTTGAAGACAGCTTAAGTACTGACAGTTTAAGTACTGACGGAGTCTGTGCGCAAAGCGGTTCGGGCTGTATTAATCGCATAACAATGGATGGAAGAAGAAGAAGACGGATTACAATATAGTGCTTTTAAAAGCACTATTATGACATCATTAATAGTATATTGGTTGACATCATTTCCGAGATCACTGATAACATAATTGACAACAATTATAACTTTATCGACAACGTCACCGTTGACATCACTGATGACATCATCGATGACATCACTGATGACATCATCGATGACATCACTGATGACATCATCGATGACATCATCGATGACATCACTGATGACATCATCGATGACATCACTGATGACATCATCGATGACATCACTGATGACATCATCGATGACATCATCGATGACATCATCGATGACATCACCGATGACATCATCGATGACATCATCGATGACATCATCACGATGACATCACCGATGACATCATCGATGACATCACGATGACATCATCGATGACATCAACGATGACATCATCGATGACATCATCGATGACATCACTGATGACATCATCGATGACATCATCGATGACATCATCGATGACATCATCGATGACATCACTGATGACATCATCGATGACATCACTGATGACATCATCGATGACATCACTGATGACATCATCGATGACATCACTGATGACATCATCGATGACATCACTGATGACATCATCGATGACATCACTGATGACAATCATGACAACACTAATAACTTTATGGACAATTTCATTGTTGACATCACTGATGATCATCAATGAGTAACTTTGGTACAATCCCTTTCAGAGCAATGGACATCCCTTAAGGAGCGACATCAAAGATTACATACCTATATACTGTCCCTTTAAGAGCAGCTTAAGTATTGTCGAGACTTAGGTGCCATCCTTTGAAGACATCATAAGTACTGACCAGTTTAAGTACTGACGGAGTCTGTGCGCAAATCGGACATCATCGATGACAATCATGGAAGAAGAAGAAGACGATGACATATTGCTTTTAAAATCACTATTATGACATCATTAATACATATTGTTGACATCATTTCCGACATCACTGATGACATCATTGACAACATTATACTTTATGACACGTCACCGATGACATCACTGATGACATCATCGATGACATCACTGATGACATCATCGATGACATCACTGATGACATCATCGATGACATCACTGATGACATCATCGATGACATCATCGATGACATCACTGATGACATCATCGATGACATCATTGATGACATCACTGATGACATCATCGATGACATCATCGATGACATCATCGATGACATCATCGATGACATCACTGATGACATCATCGATGACATCATCGATGACATCACGATGACATCATCGATGACATCACGATGACATCATCGATGACATCACTGATGACATCATCGATGACATCACTGATGACATCATCGATGACATCACTGATGACATCATCGATGACATCACTGATGACATCATCGATGACATCACTGATGACATCATCGATGACATCACTGATGACAATCATTGACAACAATAATAACTTTATGGACAATTTCATTGTTGACATCACTGATGATCATCAATGAGTAACTTTGGTACAATCCCTTTCAGAGCAACTTTGGTACAGTCCCTTAAGGAGCGACTTAGGTGCCAAAGTTTTAAAGTACCTATATACTGTCCCTTTAAGAGCAGCTTAAGTATTGTCCCTTTAAAAGAGACTTAGGTGCCATCCTTTGAAGACCAGCTTAAGTACTGACCAGTTTAAGTACTGACGGAGTCTGTGCGCAAAGCGGTTCGGGCTGTATTAATCGCATAACAATGGATGGAAGAAGAAGAAGACGGATTACAATATAGTGCTTTTAAAAGCACTATTATGACATCATTAATAGTATATTGGTTGACATCATTTCCGAGATCACTGATAACAATAATTGACAACAATTATAACTTTATCGACAACGTCACCGTTGACATCACTGATGACATCATCGATGACATCACTGATGACATCATCGATGACATCACTGATGACATCATCGATGACATCACTGATGATCGATGACATCTGATGACATCATCGATGACATCACTGATGACATCATCGATGACATCATCGATGACATCACTGATGACATCATCGATGACATCATTGATGACATCATCGATGACATCATCGATGACATCACTGATGACATCATCGATGACATCATTGATGACATCACTGATGACATCATCGATGACATCACTGATGACATCATCGATGACATCACTGATGACATCATCGATGACATCACTGATGACATCATCGATGACATCATCGATGATCACTGATGACATCATCGATGACATCACTGATGACATCATCGATGACATCTGATGACATCATCGATGACATCATGATGACATCATCGATGACATCACTGATGACATCATCGATGACATCATCGATGACATCATCGATGACATCACCGATGACATCACCGATGACATCATCGATGACATCATCGATGACATCATCGATGACATCACCGATGACATCATCGATGACATCACCGATGACATCATCGATGACATAACTGATGACATCACTGATGACATCACTGATGACATCATCGATGACATCACCGATTACATAATCGTTAACCTCACTGATGACATCATCGATGACATCAATTACATCACTGATGACAATCATTGACAACAATAATAACTTTATGGACAATTTCATTGTTGACATCACTGATGATCATCAATGAGTAACTTTGGTACAATCCCTTTCAGAGCAACTTTGGTACAGTCCCTTAAGGAGCGACTTAGGTGCCAAAGTTTTAAAGTACCTATATACTGTCCCTTTAAGAGCAGCTTAAGTATTGTCCCTT
The DNA here is from genome assembly GCF_027789765.1 of Dendropsophus ebraccatus. Classification (NCBI taxonomy): domain Eukaryota; kingdom Metazoa; phylum Chordata; class Amphibia; order Anura; family Hylidae; genus Dendropsophus; species Dendropsophus ebraccatus. Next base: position 84,213 of record NW_027210043.1, read on the forward strand.
TAAAAGAGACTTAGGTGCCATCCTTTGAAGACCAGCTTAAGTACTGACCAGTTTAAGTACTGACGGAGTCTGTGCGCAAAGCGGTTCGGGCTGTATTAATCGCATAACAATGGATGGAAGAAGAAGAAGACGGATTACAATATAGTGCTTTTAAAAGCACTATTATGACATCATTAATAGTATATTGGTTGACATCATTTCCGAGATCACTGATAACAATAATTGACAACAATTATAACTTTATCGACAACGTCACCGTTGACATCACTGATGACATCATCGATGACATCACTGATGACATCATCGATGACATCACTGATGACATCATCGATGACATCATCGATGACATCACTGATGACATCATCGATGACATCATTGATGACATCACTGATGACATCATCGATGACATCATTGATGACATCATCGATGACATCATCGATGACATCACTGATGACATCATCGATGACATCATTGATGACATCACTGATGACATCATTGATGACATCATCGATGACATCACTGATGACATCATCAATGACATCACTGATGACATCATCGATGACATCACTGATGACATCACTGATGACATCATCGATGACATCACTGATGACATCATCGATGACATCACTGACGACATCATCGATGACATCACTGATGACAATCATTGACAACAATATAACTTTATGGACAATTTCATTGATGACATCACTGATGATCATCATCGACTTTGTACAATCCCTTTCAGAGACTTTGGTACAGTCCCTTAAGGAGCGACTTAGGTGCCAGTTTTAAAGTACCTATATACTGTCCCTTTAAGAGCAGCTTAAGTATTGTCCCTTTAAAAGAGACTTAGGTGCCATCCGATGACATCACTAAGTACTGACATCATCGATGACATCACTGATGACATCATCGATGAAGAAGACGGATTACAATATAGTGCTTTTAAAAGCACTATTATGACATCATTAATAGTATATTGGTTGACATCATTTCCGAGATCACTGATAACAATAATTGACAACATAACTTTATCGACAACGTCACCGTTGACATCACTGATGACATCATCGATGACATCACTGATGACATCATCGATGACATCACTGATGACATCATCGATGACATCACTGATGACATCATCGATGACATCATCGATGACATCACTGATGACATCATCGATGACATCATTGATGACATCACTGATGACATCATCGATGACATCACTGATGACATCATCGATGACATCATCGATGACATCACTGATGACATCATCGATGACATCACTGATGACATCACTGATGACATCATCGATGACATCACTGATGACATCATCGATGACATCATGATGACATCATCGATGACATCACTGATGACATCATCGATGACATCACTGATGACATCATCGATGACATCACTGATGACATCATCGATGACATCATCTGATGACATCATCGATGACATCACTGATGACATCATCGATGACATCATCGATGACATCATCGATGACATCACCGATGACATCATCGATGACATCATCGATGACATCATCGATGACATCATCGATGACATCATCGATGACATCACTGATGACATCATCGATGACATCACCGATGACATCATCGATGACATAACTGATGACATCACTGATGACATCACTGATGACATCATCGATGACATCACCGATTACATAATCGTTAACCTCACTGATGACATCATCGATGACATCAATTACATCACTGATGACAATCATTGACAACAATAATAACTTTATGGACAATTTCATTGTTGACATCACTGATGATCATCAATGAGTAACTTTGGTACAATCCCTTTCAGAGCAACTTTGGTACAGTCCCTTAAGGAGCGACTTAGGTGCCAAAGTTTTAAAGTACCTATATACTGTCCCTTTAAGAGCAGCTTAAGTATTGTCCCTTTAAAAGAGACTTAGGTGCCATCCTTTGAAGACCAGCTTAAGTACTGACCAGTTTAAGTACTGACGGAGTCTGTGCGCAAAGCGGTTCGGGCTGTATTAATCGCATAACAATGGATGGAAGAAGAAGAAGACGGATTACAATATAGTGCTTTTAAAAGCACTATTATGACATCATTAATAGTATATTGGTTGACATCATTTCCGAGATCACTGATAACAATAATTGACAACAATTATAACTTTATCGACAACGTCACCGTTGACATCACTGATGACATCATCGATGACATCACTGATGACATCATCGATGACATCACTGATGACATCATCGATGACATCATCGATGACATCACTGATGACATCATCGATGACATCATCGATGACATCACTGATGACATCATCGATGACATCATGATGACATCATCGATGACATCATCGATGACATCACTGATGACATCATCGATGACATCATTGATGACATCACTGATGACATCATCGATGACATCATCGATGACATCACTGATGACATCATCGATGACATCACTGATGACATCATCGATGACATCACTGATGACATCACTGATGACATCATCGATGACATCACTGATGACATCATCGATGACATCACTGATGACATCATCGATGACATCATCGATGACATCATCGATGACATCACTGATGACATCACGATGACATCATCGATGACATCATCGATGACATCACCGATGACATCACTGATGACATCATCGATGACATCATCGATGACATCATCGATGACATCATCGATGACATCACTGATGACATCATCGATGACATCACTGATGACATCATCGATGACATCACTGATGACATCACGATGACATCATCGATGACATCACTGATGACATCATCGATGACATCACTGATGACATCATCGATGACATCATCGATGACATCACCGATGACATCATCGATGACATCACCGATGACATCATCGATGACATCACTGATGACATCATCGATGACATCATCGATGACATCACTGATGACATCATCGATGACATCATCGATGACATCACTGATGACATCATCGATGACATCATTGATGACATCATCGATGACATCATCGATGACATCACTGATGACATCATCGATGACATCATTGACATGACATCACGATGACATCACTGATGACATCATCGATGACATCACTGATGACATCATCGATGACATAACTGATGACATCACTGATGACATCACTGATGACATCATCGATGACATCACTGATGACATCATCGATGACATCATCGATGACATCACTGATGACATCATCGATGACATCACTGATGACATCATCGATGACATCATCGATGACATCACTGATGACATCATCGATGACATCATGATGACATCACTGATGACATCATCGATGACATCACTGATGACATCATCGATGACATCACTGATGACATCATCGATGACATCACTGATGACATCATCGATGACATCACTGATGACATCATCGATGACATCACTGATGACATCATCGATGACATCACTGATGACATCATCGATGACATCATCGATGACATCATCGATGACATCATCGATGACATCACGATGACATCATCGATGACATCACTGATGACATCATCGATGACATCATCGATGACATCACTGATGACATCATCGATGACATCATTGATGACATCACTGATGACATCATCGATGACATCATTGATGACATCATCGATGACATCATCGATGACATCACTGATGACATCATCGATGACATCACTGATGACATCACCGATGACATCACCGATGACATCACCGATGACATCACTGATGACATCATCGATGACATCACCGATGACATCACTGATGACATCATCGATGACATCATCGATGACATCATCGATGACATCACTGATGACATCATCGATGACATCACTGATGACATCATCGATGACATCACTGATGACATCATCGATGACATCACTGATGACATCATCGATGACATCACTGATGACATCATCGATGACATCACTGATGACATCATCGATGACATCACGATGACATCATCGATGACATCACCGATGACATCATCGATGACATCACCGATGACATCATCGATGACATCATGATGACATCACTGATGACATCACTGATGACATCATCGATGACATCACCGATTACATAATCGTTAACCTCACTGATGACATCATCGATGACATCAATTACATCACTGATGACAATCATTGACAACAATAATAACTTTATGGACAATTTCATTGTTGACATCACTGATGATCATCAATGAGTAACTTTGGTACAATCCCTTTCAGAGCAACTTTGGTACAGTCCCTTAAGGAGCGACTTAGGTGCCAAAGTTTTAAAGTACCTATATACTGTCCCTTTAAGAGCAGCTTAAGTATTGTCCCTTTAAAGAGACTTAGGTGCCATCCTTTGAAGACCAGCTTAAGTACTGACCAGTTTAAGTACTGACGGAGTCTGTGCGCAAAGCGGTTCGGGCTGTATTAATCGCATAACAATGGATGGAAGAAGAAGAAGACGGATTACAATATAGTGCTTTTAAAAGCACTATTATGACATCATTAATAGTATATTGGTTGACATCATTTCCGAGATCACTGATAACAATAATTGACAACAATTATAACTTTATCGACAACGTCACCGTTGACATCACTGATGACATCATCGATGACATCATGATGACATCATCGATGACATCACTGATGACATCATCGATGACATCATCGATGACATCACTGATGACATCATCGATGACATCACTGATGACATCATCGATGACATCACTGATGACATCATCGATGACATCATCGATGACATCATCGATGACATCACTGATGACATCATCGATGACATCATCGATGACATCACCGATGACATCACTGATGACATCATCGATGACATCAACGATGACATCATCGATGACATCAACGATGACATCATCGATGACATCATCGATGACATCACTGATGACATCATCGATGACATCATCGATGACATCATCGATGACATCATCGATGACATCACTGATGACATCATCGATGACATCACTGATGACATCATCGATGACATCACTGATGACATCATCGATGACATCACTGATGACATCATCGATGACATCACTGATGACATCATCGATGACATCACTGATGACAATCATTGACAACAATAATAACTTTATGGACAATTTCATTGTTGACATCACTGATGATCATCAATGAGTAACTTTGGTACAATCCCTTTCAGAGCAACTTTGGTACAGTCCCTTAAGGAGCGACTTAGGTGCCAAAGTTTTAAAGTACCTATATACTGTCCCTTTAAGAGCAGCTTAAGTATTGTCCCTTTAAAAGAGACTTAGGTGCCATCCTTTGAAGACCAGCTTAAGTACTGACCAGTTTAAGTACTGACGGAGTCTGTGCGCAAAGCGGTTCGGGCTGTATTAATCGCATAACAATGAATGGAAGAAGAAGAAGACGGATTACAATATAGTGCTTTTAAAAGCACTATTATGACATCATTAATAGTATATTGGTTGACATCATTTCCGAGATCACTGATAACAATAATTGACAACAATTATAACTTTATCGACAACGTCACCGTTGACATCACTGATGACATCATCGATGACATCACTGATGACATCATCGATGACATCACTGATGACATCATCGATGACATCACTGATGACATCATCGATGACATCATCGATGACATCACTGATGACATCATCGATGACATCATCGATGACATCACTGATGACATCATCGATGACATCATGATGACATCATCGATGACATCATCGATGACATCACTGATGACATCATCGATGACATCATCGATGACATCACTGATGACATCATCGATGACATCACTGATGACATCATCGATGACATCACTGATGACATCATCGATGACATCACTGATGACATCATCGATGACATCACTGATGACATCATCGATGACATCACTGATGACATCATCGATGACATCACTGATGACATCATCGATGACATCACTGATGACAATCATTGACAACAATAATAACTTTATGGACAATTTCATTGTTGACATCACTGATGATCATCAATGAGTAACTTTGGTACAATCCCTTTCAGAGCAACTTTGGTACAGTCCCTTAAGGAGCGACTTAGGTGCCAAAGTTTTAAAGTACCTATATACTGTCCCTTTAAGAGCAGCTTAAGTATTGTCCCTTTAAAAGAGACTTAGGTGCCATCCTTTGAAGACCAGCTTAAGTACTGACCAGTTTAAGTACTGACGGAGTCTGTGCGCAAAGCGGTTCGGGCTGTATTAATCGCATAACAATGGATGGAAGAAGAAGAAGACGGATTACAATATAGTGCTTTTAAAAGCACTATTATGACATCATTAATAGTATATTGGTTGACATCATTTCCGAGATCACTGATAACAATAATTGACAACAATTATAACTTTATCGACAACGTCACCGTTGACATCACTGATGACATCATCGATGACATCACTGATGACATCATCGATGACATCACTGATGACATCATCGATGACATCACTGATGACATCATCGATGACATCATCGATGACATCACTGATGACATCATCGATGACATCATCGATGACATCACTGATGACATCATCGATGACATCATTGATGACATCATCGATGACATCATCGATGACATCACTGATGACATCATCGATGACATCATTGATGACATCACTGATGACATCATCGATGACATCACTGATGACATCATCGATGACATCACTGATGACATCATCGATGACATCACTGATGACATCATCGATGACATCACTGATGACATCATCGATGACATCACTGATGACATCATCGATGACATCACTGATGACATCATCGATGACATCATCGATGACATCATCGATGACATCATCGATGACATCACTGATGACATCACCGATGACATCATCGATGACATCATCGATGACATCACTCGATGACATCACCGATGACATCATCGATGACATCATCGATGACATCATCGATGACATCATCGATGACATCACTGATGACATCATCGATGACATCACCGATGACATCATCGATGACATAACTGATGACATCACTGATGACATCACTGATGACATCATCGATGACATCACCGATTACATAATCGTTAACCTCACTGATGACATCATCGATGACATCAATTACATCACTGATGACAATCATTGACAACAATAATAACTTTATGGACAATTTCATTGTTGACATCACTGATGATCATCAATGAGTAACTTTGGTACAATCCCTTTCAGAGCAACTTTGGTACAGTCCCTTAAGGAGCGACTTAGGTGCCAAAGTTTTAAAGTACCTATATACTGTCCCTTTAAGAGCAGCTTAAGTATTGTCCCTTTAAAAGAGACTTAGGTGCCATCCTTTGAAGACCAGCTTAAGTACTGACCAGTTTAAGTACTGACGGAGTCTGTGCGCAAAGCGGTTCGGGCTGTATTAATCGCATAACAATGGATGGAAGAAGAAGAAGACGGATTACAATATAGTGCTTTTAAAAGCACTATTATGACATCATTAATAGTATATTGGTTGACATCATTTCCGAGATCACTGATAACAATAATTGACAACAATTATAACTTTATCGACAACGTCACCGTTGACATCACTGATGACATCATCGATGACATCACTGATGACATCATCGATGACATCACTGATGACATCATCGATGACATCATCGATGACATCACTGATGACATCATCGATGACATCATTGATGACATCACTGATGACATCATCGATGACATCATTGATGACATCATCGATGACATCATCGATGACATCACTGATGACATCATCGATGACATCATGATGACATCACTGATGACATCATCGATGACATCATCGATGACATCACTGATGACATCATCGATGACATCACTGATGACATCATCGATGACATCACTGATGACATCACTGATGACATCATCGATGACATCACTGATGACATCATCGATGACATCACTGATGACATCATCGATGACATCATCGATGACATCATCGATGACATCACTGATGACATCACGATGACATCATCGATGACATCATCGATGACATCACCGATGACATCACTGATGACATCATCGATGACATCATCGATGACATCACCGATGACATCATCGATGACATCACTGATGACATCATCGATGACATCACTGATGACATCATCGATGACATCACTGATGACATCACTGATGACATCACTGATGACATCATCGATGACATCACTGATGACATCATCGATGACATCACTGATGACATCATCGATGACATCATCGATGACATCACCGATGACATCATCGATGACATCACCGATGACATCATCGATGACATCACTGATGACATCATCGATGACATCATCGATGACATCACTGATGACATCATCGATGACATCATCGATGACATCACTGATGACATCATCGATGACATCATTGATGACATCATCGATGACATCATCGATGACATCACTGATGACATCATCGATGACATCATTGATGACATCACTGATGACATCACCGATGACATCACTGATGACATCATCGATGACATCATCGATGACATCACTGATGACATCATCGATGACATCACTGATGACATCATCGATGACATCACTGATGACATCATCGATGACATCATCGATGACATCATCGATGACATCACTGATGACATCATCGATGACATCATCGATGACATCATCGATGACATCACGATGACATCATCGATGACATCAACGATGACATCATCGATGACATCAACGATGACATCATCGATGACATCATCGATGACATCACTGATGACATCATCGATGACATCACGATGACATCATCGATGACATCATCGATGACATCACTGATGACATCATCGATGACATCACTGATGACATCATCGATGACATCACTGATGACATCATCGATGACATCACTGATGACATCATCGATGACATCACTGATGACATCATCGATGACATCACTGATGACAATCATTGACAACAATAATAACTTTATGGACAATTTCATTGTTGACATCACTGATGATCATCAATGAGTAACTTTGGTACAATCCCTTTCAGAGCAACTTTGGTACAGTCCCTTAAGGAGCGACTTAGGTGCCAAAGTTTTAAAGTACCTATATACTGTCCCTTTAAGAGCAGCTTAAGTATTGTCCCTTTAAAAGAGACTTAGGTGCCATCCTTTGAAGACCAGCTTAAGTACTGACCAGTTTAAGTACTGACGGAGTCTGTGCGCAAAGCGGTTCGGGCTGTATTAATCGCATAACAATGGATGGAAGAAGAAGAAGACGGATTACAATATAGTGCTTTTAAAAGCACTATTATGACATCATTAATAGTATATTGGTTGACATCATTTCCGAGATCACTGATAACAATAATTGACAACAATTATAACTTTATCGACAACGTCACCGTTGACATCACTGATGACATCATCGATGACATCACTGATGACATCATCGATGACATCACTGATGACATCATCGATGACATCACTGATGACATCATCGATGACATCATCGATGACATCACTGATGACATCATCGATGACATCATGATGACATCACTGATGACATCATCGATGACATCATGATGACATCATCGATGACATCATCGATGACATCACTGATGACATCATCGATGACATCATCGATGACATCACTGATGACATCATCGATGACATCACTGATGACATCATCGATGACATCACTGATGACATCATCGATGACATCACTGATGACATCATCGATGACATCACTGATGACATCATCGATGACATCACTGATGACATCATCGATGACATCACTGATGACATCATCGATGACATCACTGATGACAATCATTGACAACAATAATAACTTTATGGACAATTTCATTGTTGACATCACTGATGATCATCAATGAGTAACTTTGGTACAATCCCTTTCAGAGCAACTTTGGTACAGTCCCTTAAGGAGCGACTTAGGTGCCAAAGTTTTAAAGTACCTATATACTGTCCCTTTAAGAGCAGCTTAAGTATTGTCCCTTTAAAAGAGACTTAGGTGCCATCCTTTGAAGACCAGCTTAAGTACTGACCAGTTTAAGTACTGACGGAGTCTGTGCGCAAAGCGGTTCGGGCTGTATTAATCGCATAACAATGGATGGAAGAAGAAGAAGACGGATTACAATATAGTGCTTTTAAAAGCACTATTATGACATCATTAATAGTATATTGGTTGACATCATTTCCGAGATCACTGATAACAATAATTGACAACAATTATAACTTTATCGACAACGTCACCGTTGACATCACTGATGACATCATCGATGACATCACTGATGACATCATCGATGACATCACTGATGACATCATCGATGACATCACTGATGACATCATCGATGACATCATCGATGACATCACTGATGACATCATCGATGACATCATTGATGACATCACTGATGACATCATCGATGACATCATTGATGACATCATCGATGACATCATCGATGACATCACTGATGACATCATCGATGACATCATTGATGACATCACTGATGACATCATCGATGACATCACTGATGACATCATCGATGACATCACTGATGACATCATCGATGACATCACTGATGACATCATCGATGACATCACTGATGACATCATCGATGACATCACTGATGACATCATCGATGACATCACTGATGACATCATCGATGACATCATCGATGACATCATCGATGACATCATCGATGACATCACTGATGACATCACCGATGACATCATCGATGACATCATCGATGACATCACCGATGACATCACCGATGACATCATCGATGACATCATCGATGACATCATCGATGATGTCATCGATGACATCACTGATGACATCATCGATGACATCACCGATGACATCATCGATGACATAACTGATGACATCACTGATGACATCACTGATGACATCATCGATGACATCACCGATTACATAATCGTTAACCTCACTGATGACATCATCGATGACATCAATTACATCACTGATGACAATCATTGACAACAATAATAACTTTATGGACAATTTCATTGTTGACATCACTGATGATCATCAATGAGTAACTTTGGTACAATCCCTTTCAGAGCAACTTTGGTACAGTCCCTTAAGGAGCGACTTAGGTGCCAAAGTTTTAAAGTACCTATATACTGTCCCTTTAAGAGCAGCTTAAGTATTGTCCCTTTAAAAGAGACTTAGGTGCCATCCTTTGAAGACCAGCTTAAGTACTGACCAGTTTAAGTACTGACGGAGTCTGTGCGCAAAGCGGTTCGGGCTGTATTAATCGCATAACAATGGATGGAAGAAGAAGAAGACGGATTACAATATAGTGCTTTTAAAAGCACTATTATGACATCATTAATAGTATATTGGTTGACATCATTTCCGAGATCACTGATAACAATAATTGACAACAATTATAACTTTATCGACAACGTCACCGTTGACATCACTGATGACATCATCGATGACATCACTGATGACATCATCGATGACATCACTGATGACATCATCGATGACATCATCGATGACATCACTGATGACATCATCGATGACATCATTGATGACATCACTGATGACATCATCGATGACATCATTGATGACATCATCGATGACATCATCGATGACATCACTGATGACATCATCGATGACATCATTGATGACATCACTGATGACATCATTGATGACATCATCGATGACATCACTGATGACATCATCGATGACATCACTGATGACATCATCGATGACATCACTGATGACATCACTGATGACATCATCGATGACATCACTGATGACATCATCGATGACATCACTGATGACATCATCGATGACATCATCGATGACATCATCGATGACATCACTGATGACATCACCGATGACATCATCGATGACATCATCGATGACATCATCGATGACATCACTGATGACATCATCGATGACATCATCGATGACATCACCGATGACATCATCGATGACATCACTGATGACATCATCGATGACATCACTGATGACATCATCGATGACATCACTGATGACATCACTGATGACATCACTGATGACATCATCGATGACATCACTGATGACATCATCGATGACATCACTGATGACATCATCGATGACATCATCGATGACATCACCGATGACATCATCGATGACATCACCGATGACATCATCGATGACATCACTGATGACATCATCGATGACATCATCGATGACATCACTGATGACATCATCGATGACATCATCGATGACATCACTGATGACATCATCGATGACATCATTGATGACATCATCGATGACATCATCGATGACATCACTGATGACATCATCGATGACATCATTGATGACATCACTGATGACATCACCGATGACATCACTGATGACATCATCGATGACATCACCGATGACATCACTGATGACATCATCGATGACATCACTGATGACATCATCGATGACATCACTGATGACATCATCGATGACATCACTGATGACATCATCGATGACATCACTGATGACATCATCGATGACATCATCGATGACATCATCGATGACATCACTGATGACATCACGATGACATCATCGATGACATCATCGATGACATCACCGATGACATCACTGATGACATCATCGATGACATCATCGATGACATCACCGATGACATCATCGATGACATCACTGATGACATCATCGATGACATCACTGATGACATCATCGATGACATCACTGATGACATCACTGATGACATCACTGATGACATCATCGATGACATCACTGATGACATCATCGATGACATCACTGATGACATCATCGATGACATCATTGATGACATCACCGATGACATCATCGATGACATCACCGATGACATCATCGATGACATCACTGATGACATCATCGATGACATCATCGATGACATCACTGATGACATCATCGATGACATCATTGATGACATCATCGATGACATCATCGATGACATCACTGATGACATCATCGATGACATCATCGATGACATCACTGATGACATCATCGATGACATCACTGATGACATCATCGATGACATCACCGATGACATCACTGATGACATCATCGATGACATCATCGATGACATCATCGATGACATCACTGATGACATCATCGATGACATCACTGATGACATCATCGATGACATCACTGATGACATCATCGATGACATCACTGATGACATCATCGATGACATCACTGATGACATCATCGATGACATCACTGATGACATCATCGATGACATCACTGATGACATCATCGATGACATCACCGATGACATCATCGATGACATCACTGATGACATCATCGATGACATCACCGATGACATCATCGATGACATCACCGATGACATCATCGATGACATCACCGATGACATCATCGATGACATAACTGATGACATCACTGATGACATCACTGATGACATCATCGATGACATCACCGATTACATAATCGTTAACCTCACTGATGACATCATCGATGACATCAATTACATCACTGATGACAATCATTGACAACAATAATAACTTTATGGACAATTTCATTGTTGACATCACTGATGATCATCAATGAGTAACTTTGGTACAATCCCTTTCAGAGCAACTTTGGTACAGTCCCTTAAGGAGCGACTTAGGTGCCAAAGTTTTAAAGTACCTATATACTGTCCCTTTAAGAGCAGCTTAAGTATTGTCCCTTTAAAAGAGACTTAGGTGCCATCCTTTGAAGACCAGCTTAAGTACTGACCAGTTTAAGTACTGACGGAGTCTGTGCGCAAAGCGGTTCGGGCTGTATTAATCGCATAACAATGGATGGAAGAAGAAGAAGACGGATTACAATATAGTGCTTTTAAAAGCACTATTATGACATCATTAATAGTATATTGGTTGACATCATTTCCGAGATCACTGATAACAATAATTGACAACAATTATAACTTTATCGACAACGTCACCGTTGACATCACTGATGACATCATCGATGACATCACTGATGACATCATCGATGACATCACTGATGACATCATCGATGACATCACTGATGACATCATCGATGACATCACTGATGACATCATCGATGACATCACTGATGACATCATCGATGACATCACTGATGACATCATCGATGACATCATCGATGACATCACTGATGACATCATCGATGACATCATTGATGACATCATCGATGACATCATCGATGACATCACTGATGACATCATCGATGACATCATGATGACATCACTGATGACATCATCGATGACATCACTGATGACATCATCGATGACATCACTGATGACATCATCGATGACATCACTGATGACATCATCGATGACATCACTGATGACATCATCGATGACATCACTGATGACATCATCGATGACATCACTGATGACATCATCGATGACATCACTGATGACATCATCGATGACATCACTGATGACATCATCGATGACATCATGATGACATCATCGATGACATCACCGATGACATCATCGATGACATCACTGATGACATCATCGATGACATCACCGATGACATCATCGATGACATCATCGATGACATCATCGATGACATCACCGATGACATCATCGATGACATCACCGATGACATCATCGATGACATAACTGATGACATCACTGATGACATCACTGATGACATCATCGATGACATCACCGATTACATAATCGTAACCTCACTGATGACATCATCGATGACATCAATTACATCACTGATGACAATCATTGACAACAATAATAACTTTATGGACAATTTCATTGTTGACATCACTGATGATCATCAATGAGTAACTTTGGTACAATCCCTTTCAGAGCAACTTTGGTACAGTCCCTTAAGGAGCGACTTAGGTGCCAAAGTTTTAAAGTACCTATATACTGTCCCTTTAAGAGCAGCTTAAGTATTGTCCCTTTAAAAGAGACTTAGGTGCCATCCTTTGAAGACCAGCTTAAGTACTGACCAGTTTAAGTACTGACGGAGTCTGTGCGCAAAGCGGTTCGGGCTGTATTAATCGCATAACAATGGATGGAAGAAGAAGAAGACGGATTACAATATAGTGCTTTTAAAAGCACTATTATGACATCATTAATAGTATATTGGTTGACATCATTTCCGAGATCACTGATAACAATAATTGACAACAATTATAACTTTATCGACAACGTCACCGTTGACATCACTGATGACATCATCGATGACATCACTGATGACATCATCGATGACATCACTGATGACATCATCGATGACATCACTGATGACATCATCGATGACATCATTGATGACATCACTGATGATATCATCGATGACATCATTGATGACATCATCGATGACATCATCGATGACATCACTGATGACATCATCGATGACATCATGATGACATCACTGATGACATCATGATGACATCATCGATGACATCACTGATGACATCATCGATGACATCACTGATGACATCATCGATGACATCATCGATGACATCACTGATGACATCATCGATGACATCACTGATGACATCATCGATGACATCACTGATGACATCATCGATGACATCATCGATGACATCACTGATGACATCATCGATGACATCATCGATGACATCACTGATGACATCATCGATGACATCACTGATGACATCATCAATGACATCATTGATGACATCACTGATGACATCATCGATGACATCATTGATGACATCACTGATGACATCATCGATGACATCATCGATGACATCACTGATGACATCATCGATGACATCATCGATGACATCACTGATGACATCATCGATGACATCATCGATGACATCACGATGACATCATCGATGACATCACTGATGACATCATCGATGACATCACTGATGACATCATCGATGACATCACTGATGACATCATCGATGACATCACTGATGACATCATCGATGACATCACTGATGACATCATCGATGACATCACTGATGACATCATCGATGACATCACGATGACATCATCGATGACATCACCGATGACATCATCGATGACATCACCGATGACATCATCGATGACATCACCGATGACATCATCGATGACATCACTGATGACATCACTGATGACATCACTGATGACATCATCGATGACATCACCGATTACATAATCGTTAACCTCACTGATGACATCATCGATGACATCAATTACATCACTGATGACAATCATTGACAACAATAATAACTTTATGGACAATTTCATTGTTGACATCACTGATGATCATCAATGAGTAACTTTGGTACAATCCCTTTCAGAGCAACTTTGGTACAGTCCCTTAAGGAGCGACTTAGGTGCCAAAGTTTTAAAGTACCTATATACTGTCCCTTTAAGAGCAGCTTAAGTATTGTCCCTTTAAAAGAGACTTAGGTGCCATCCTTTGAAGACCAGCTTAAGTACTGACCAGTTTAAGTACTGACGGAGTCTGTGCGCAAAGCGGTTCGGGCTGTATTAATCGCATAACAATGGATGGAAGAAGAAGAAGACGGATTACAATATAGTGCTTTTAAAAGCACTATTATGACATCATTAATAGTATATTGGTTGACATCATTTCCGAGATCACTGATAACAATAATTGACAACAATTATAACTTTATCGACAACGTCACCGTTGACATCACTGATGACATCATCGATGACATCACTGATGACATCATCGATGACATCACTGATGACATCATCGATGACATCATCGATGACATCACTGATGACATCATCGATGACATCACTGATGACATCATCGATGACATCACTGATGACATCATCGATGACATCATCGATGACATCATCGATGACATCACGATGACATCATCGATGACATCATCGATGACATCACCGATGACATCACTGATGACATCATCGATGACATCAACGATGACATCATCGATGACATCAACGATGACATCATCGATGACATCATCGATGACATCACTGATGACATCATCGATGACATCATCGATGACATCATCGATGACATCATGATGACATCACTGATGACATCATCGATGACATCACTGATGACATCATCGATGACATCACTGATGACATCATCGATGACATCACTGATGACATCATCGATGACATCACTGATGACATCATCGATGACATCACTGATGACAATCATTGACAACAATAAAACTTTATGGACAATTTCATTGTTGACATCACTGATGATCATCAATGAGTAACTTTGGTACAATCCCTTTCAGAGCAACTTTGGTACAGTCCCTTAAGGAGCGACTTAGGTGCCAAAGTTTTAAAGTACCTATATACTGTCCCTTTAAGAGCAGCTTAAGTATTGTCCCTTTAAAAGAGACTTAGGTGCCATCCTTTGAAGACCAGCTTAAGTACTGACCAGTTTAAGTACTGACGGAGTCTGTGCGCAAAGCGGTTCGGGCTGTATTAATCGCATAACAATGGATGGAAGAAGAAGAAGACGGATTACAATATAGTGCTTTTAAAAGCACTATTATGACATCATTAATAGTATATTGGTTGACATCATTTCCGAGATCACTGATAACAATAATTGACAACAATTATAACTTTATCGACAACGTCACCGTTGACATCACTAATGACATCATCGATGACATAACTGATGACATCATCGATGACATCATCGATGACATCATCGATGACATCACCGATGACATCACTGATGACATCATCGATGACATCACCGATGACATCATCGATGACATCACCGATGACATCATCGATGACATCACCGATGACATCATCGATGACATAACTGATGACATCACTGATGACATCACTGATGACATCATCGATAACATCACCGATTACATAATCGTTAACCTCACTGATGACATCATCGATGACATCAATTACATCACTGATGACAATCATTGACAACAATAATAACTTTATGGACAATTTCATTGTTGACATCACTGATGATCATCAATGAGTAACTTTGGTACAATCCCTTTCAGAGCAACTTTGGTACAGTCCCTTAAGGAGCGACTTAGGTGCCAAAGTTTTAAAGTACCTATATACTGTCCCTTTAAGAGCAGCTTAAGTATTGTCCCTTTAAAAGAGACTTAGGTGCCATCCTTTGAAGACCAGCTTAAGTACTGACCAGTTTAAGTACTGACGGAGTCTGTGCGCAAAGCGGTTCGGGCTGTATTAATCGCATAACAATGGATGGAAGAAGAAGAAGACGGATTACAATATAGTGCTTTTAAAAGCACTATTATGACATCATTAATAGTATATTGGTTGACATCATTTCCGAGATCACTGATAACAATAATTGACAACAATTATAACTTTATCGACAACGTCACCGTTGACATCACTGATGACATCATCGATGACATCACTGATGACATCATCGATGACATCACTGATGACATCATCGATGACATCACTGATGACATCATCGATGACATCACTGATGACATCATCGATGACATCACTGATGACATCATCGATGACATCACTGATGACATCATCGATGACATCATCGATGACATCACTGATGACATCATCGATGACATCATGATGACATCATCGATGACATCATCGATGACATCACTGATGACATCATCGATGACATCATCGATGACATCACTGATGACATCATCGATGACATCACTGATGACATCATCGATGACATCACTGATGACATCATCGATGACATCACTGATGACATCATCGATGACATCACTGATGACATCATCGATGACATCACTGATGACATCATCGATGACATCACTGATGACATCATCGATGACATCACTGATGACATCATCGATGACATCACTGATGACATCATCGATGACATCACTGATGACATCATCGATGACATCACCGATGACATCATCGATGACATCATGATGACATCACCGATGACATCACCGATGACATCACCGATGACATCATCGATGACATCACCGATGACATCATCGATGACATCACCGATGACATCATCGATGACATCACTGATGACATCACTGATGACATCACTGATGACATCATCGATGACATCACCGATTACATAATCGTTAACCTCACTGATGACATCATCGATGACATCAATTACATCACTGATGACAATCATTGACAACAATAATAACTTTATGGACAATTTCATTGTTGACATCACTGATGATCATCAATGAGTAACTTTGGTACAATCCCTTTCAGAGCAACTTTGGTACAGTCCCTTAAGGAGCGACTTAGGTGCCAAAGTTTTAAAGTACCTATATACTGTCCCTTTAAGAGCAGCTTAAGTATTGTCCCTTTAAAAGAGACTTAGGTGCCATCCTTTGAAGACCAGCTTAAGTACTGACCAGTTTAAGTACTGACGGAGTCTGTGCGCAAAGCGGTTCGGGCTGTATTAATCGCATAACAATGGATGGAAGAAGAAGAAGACGGATTACAATATAGTGCTTTTAAAAGCACTATTATGACATCATTAATAGTATATTGGTTGACATCATTTCCGAGATCACTGATAACAATAATTGACAACAATTATAACTTTATCGACAACGTCACCGTTGACATCACTGATGACATCATCGATGACATCACTGATGACATCATCGATGACATCACTGATGACATCATCGATGACATCACTGATGACATCATCGATGACATCATTGATGACATCACTGATGACATCATCGATGACATCATGATGACATCATCGATGACATCATCGATGACATCACTGATGACATCATCGATGACATCATTGATGACATCACTGATGACATCACTGATGACATCATCGATGACATCACTGATGACATCATCGATGACATCACTGATGACATCATCGATGACATCATCGATGACATCACGATGACATCATCGATGACATCACCGATGACATCATCGATGACATCACTGATGACATCATCGATGACATCATCGATGACATCACTGATGACATCATCGATGACATCATGATGACATCACTGATGACATCATCGATGACATCATTGATGACATCATCGATGACATCATCGATGACATCACTGATGACATCATCGATGACATCATTGATGACATCACTGATGACATCACGATGACATCATCGATGACATCACTGATGACATCATCGATGACATCACCGATGACATCACTGATGACATCATCGATGACATCATCGATGACATCATCGATGACATCATCGATGACATCACTGATGACATCATCGATGACATCACTGATGACATCATCGATGACATCACTGATGACATCATCGATGACATCACTGATGACATCATCGATGACATCACTGATGACATCATCGATGACATCACTGATGACATCATCGATGACATCACTGATGACATCATCGATGACATCACCGATGACATCATCGATGACATCACCGATGACATCATCGATGACATCACCGATGACATCATCGATGACATAACTGATGACATCACTGATGACATCACTGATGACATCATCGATGACATCACCGATTACATAATCGTTAACCTCACTGATGACATCATCGATGACATCAATTACATCACTGATGACAATCATTGACAACAATAATAACTTTATGGACAATTTCATTGTTGACATCACTGATGATCATCAATGAGTAACTTTGGTACAATCCCTTTCAGAGCAACTTTGGTACAGTCCCTTAAGGAGCGACTTAGGTGCCAAAGTTTTAAAGTACCTATATACTGTCCCTTTAAGAGCAGCTTAAGTATTGTCCCTTTAAAAGAGACTTAGGTGCCATCCTTTGAAGACCAGCTTAAGTACTGACCAGTTTAAGTACTGACGGAGTCTGTGCGCAAAGCGGTTCGGGCTGTATTAATCGCATAACAATGGATGGAAGAAGAAGAAGACGGATTACAATATAGTGCTTTTAAAAGCACTATTATGACATCATTAATAGTATATTGGTTGACATCATTTCCGAGATCACTGATAACAATAATTGACAACAATTATAACTTTATCGACAACGTCACCGTTGACATCACTGATGACATCATCGATGACATCACTGATGACATCATCGATGACATCACTGATGACATCATCGATGACATCATCGATGACATCACTGATGACATCATCGATGACATCACTGATGACATCATCGATGACATCACTGATGACATCATCGATGACATCATCGATGACATCACGATGACATCACCGATGACATCATCGATGACATCATCGATGACATCATCGATGACATCACTGATGACATCATCGATGACATCACGATGACATCATCGATGACATCACATGACATCATCGATGACATCATCGATGACATCATCGATGACATCACTGATGACATCATCGATGACATCATCGATGACATCATCGATGACATCATCGATGACATCACTGATGACATCATCGATGACATCACTGATGACATCATCGATGACATCACTGATGACATCATCGATGACATCACTGATGACATCATCGATGACATCACTGATGACATCATCGATGACATCACTGATGACAATCATTGACAACAATAATAACTTTATGGACAATTTCATTGTTGACATCACTGATGATCATCAATGAGTAACTTTGGTACAATCCCTTTCAGAGCAACTTTGGTACAGTCCCTTAAGGAGCGACTTAGGTGCCAAAGTTTTAAAGTACCTATATACTGTCCCTTTAAGAGCAGCTTAAGTATTGTCCCTTTAAAAGAGACTTAGGTGCCATCCTTTGAAGACCAGCTTAAGTACTGACCAGTTTAAGTACTGACGGAGTCTGTGCGCAAAGCGGTTCGGGCTGTATTAATCGCATAACAATGGATGGAAGAAGAAGAAGACGGATTACAATATAGTGCTTTTAAAAGCACTATTATGACATCATTAATAGTATATTGGTTGACATCATTTCCGAGATCACTGATAACAATAATTGACAACAATTATAACTTTATCGACAACGTCACCGTTGACATCACTGATGACATCATCGATGACATCACTGATGACATCATCGATGACATCACTGATGACATCATCGATGACATCACCGATGACATCACTGATGACATCATCGATGACATCACTGATGACATCATCGATGACATCATCGATGACATCACTGATGACATCATCGATGACATCATTGATGACATCACTGATGACATCATCGATGACATCATTGATGACATCACTGATGACATCATCGATGACATCACTGATGACATCATCGATGACATCATCGATGACATCACTGATGACATCACTGATGACATCATCGATGACATCACGATGACATCATCGATGACATCATCGATGACATCATCGATGACATCATCGATGACATCACTGATGACATCATCGATGACATCACTGATGACATCATCGATGACATCACTGATGACATCACGATGACATCATCGATGACATCATCGATGACATCACGATGACATCACTGATGACATCATCGATGACATCATGACATCACTGATGACATCATCGATGACATCACTGATGACATCATCGATGACATCACTGATGACATCATCGATGACATCATCGATGACATCATCGATGACATCACTGATGACATCATCGATGACATCATCGATGACATCATCGATGACATCACCGATGACATCACTGATGATATCATCGATGACATCATCGATGACATCATCGATGACATCATTGATGACATCATCGATGACATCATCGATGACATCACTGATGACATCATCGATGACATCATTGATGACATCACTGATGACATCACCGATGACATCACTGATGACATCATCGATGACATCACCGATGACATCACTGATGACATCATCGATGACATCATCGATGACATCATCGATGACATCACTGATGACATCATCGATGACATCACTGATGACATCATCGATGACATCACTGATGACATCATCGATGACATCACTGATGACATCATCGATGACATCACTGATGACATAATCGATGACATCACTGATGACATCATCGATGACATCACTGATGACATCATCGATGACATCACCGATGACATCATCGATGACATCACCGATGACATCATCGATGACATCATCGATGACATCACTGATGACATCATCGATGACATCATCGATGACATCACTGATGACATCATCGATGACATCATTGATGACATCACTGATGACATCATCGATGACATCATTGATGACATCATCGATGACATCATCGATGACATCACTGATGACATCATCGATGACATCATTGATGACATCACTGATGACATCACCGATGACATCACCGATGACATCACTGATGACATCATCGATGACATCACCGATGACATCACTGATGACATCACGATGACATCATCGATGACATCACTGATGACATCATCGATGACATCACTGATGACATCATCGATGACATCACTGATGACATCATCGATGACATCACTGATGACATCATCGATGACATCACTGATGACATCATCGATGACATCACTGATGACATCATCGATGACATCACTGATGACATCATCGATGACATCACCGATGACATCATCGATGACATCACGATGACATCATCGATGACATCACGATGACATCATCGATGACATCACCGATGACATCATCGATGACATCACTGATGACATCACTGATGACATCACTGATGACATCATCGATGACATCACCGATTACATAATCGTTAACCTCACTGATGACATCATCGATGACATCAATTACATCACTGATGACAATCATTGACAACAATAATAACTTTATGGACAATTTCATTGTTGACATCACTGATGATCATCAATGAGTAACTTTGGTACAATCCCTTTCAGAGCAACTTTGGTACAGTCCCTTAAGGAGCGACTTAGGTGCCAAAGTTTTAAAGTACCTATATACTGTCCCTTTAAGAGCAGCTTAAGTATTGTCCCTTTAAAAGAGACTTAGGTGCCATCCTTTGAAGACCAGCTTAAGTACTGACCAGTTTAAGTACTGACGGAGTCTGTGCGCAAAGCGGTTCGGGCTGTATTAATCGCATAACAATGGATGGAAGAAGAAGAAGACGGATTACAATATAGTGCTTTTAAAAGCACTATTATGACATCATTAATAGTATATTGGTTGACATCATTTCCGAGATCACTGATAACAATAATTGACAACAATTATAACTTTATCGACAACGTCACCGTTGACATCACTGATGACATCATCGATGACATCACTGATGACATCATCGATGACATCACTGATGACATCATCGATGACATCATCGATGACATCACTGATGACATCATCGATGACATCACTGATGACATCATCGATGACATCACTGATGACATCATCGATGACATCATCGATGACATCATCGATGACATCACTGATGACATCATCGATGACATCATCGATGACATCACCGATGACATCACTGATGACATCATCGATGACATCACGATGACATCATCGATGACATCACGATGACATCATCGATGACATCATCGATGACATCACTGATGACATCATCGATGACATCATCGATGACATCATCGATGACATCATCGATGACATCACTGATGACATCATCGATGACATCACTGATGACATCATCGATGACATCACTGATGACATCATCGATGACATCACTGATGACATCATCGATGACATCACTGATGACATCATCGATGACATCACTGATGACAATCATTGACAACAATAATAACTTTATGGACAATTTCATTGTTGACATCACTGATGATCATCAATGAGTAACTTTGGTACAATCCCTTTCAGAGCAACTTTGGTACAGTCCCTTAAGGAGCGACTTAGGTGCCAAAGTTTTAAAGTACCTATATACTGTCCCTTTAAGAGCAGCTTAAGTATTGTCCCTTTAAAAGAGACTTAGGTGCCATCCTTTGAAGACCAGCTTAAGTACTGACCAGTTTAAGTACTGACGGAGTCTGTGCGCAAAGCGGTTCGGGCTGTATTAATCGCATAACAATGGATGGAAGAAGAAGAAGACGGATTACATATAGTGCTTTTAAAAGCACTATTATGACATCATTAATAGTATATTGGTTGACATCATTTCCGAGATCACTGATAACAATAATTGACAACAATTATAACTTTATCGACAACGTCACCGATGACATCACTGATGACATCATCGATGACATAACTGATGACATCATCGATGACATCATCGATGACATCATCGATGACATCACCGATGACATCACTGATGACATCATCGATGACATCACCGATGACATCATCGATGACATCACCGATGACATCATCGATGACATCACCGATGACATCATCGATGACATCACTGATGACATCACTGATGACATCACTGATGACATCATCGATGACATCACGATTACATAATCGTTAACCTCACTGATGACATCATCGATGACATCAATTACATCACTGATGACAATCATTGACAACAATAATAACTTTATGGACAATTTCATTGTTGACATCACTGATGATCATCAATGAGTAACTTTGGTACAATCCCTTTCAGAGCAACTTTGGTACAGTCCCTTAAGGAGCGACTTAGGTGCCAAAGTTTTAAAGTACCTATATACTGTCCCTTTAAGAGCAGCTTAAGTATTGTCCCTTTAAAAGAGACTTAGGTGCCATCCTTTGAAGACCAGCTTAAGTACTGACCAGTTTAAGTACTGACGGAGTCTGTGCGCAAAGCGGTTCGGGCTGTATTAATCGCATAACAATGGATGGAAGAAGAAGAAGACGGATTACAATATAGTGCTTTTAAAAGCACTATTATGACATCATTAATAGTATATTGGTTGACATCATTTCCGAGATCACTGATAACAATAATTGACAACAATTATAACTTTATCGACAACGTCACCGTTGACATCACTGATGACATCATCGATGACATCACTGATGACATCATCGATGACATCACTGATGACATCATCGATGACATCACTGATGACATCATCGATGACATCACTGATGACATCATCGATGACATCACTGATGACATCATCGATGACATCACTGATGACATCATCGATGACATCATCGATGACATCACTGATGACATCATCGATGACATCATTGATGACATCATCGATGACATCATCGATGACATCACTGATGACATCATCGATGACATCATTGATGACATCACTGATGACATCATCGATGACATCACTGATGACATCATCGATGACATCACTGATGACATCATCGATGACATCACTGATGACATCATCGATGACATCACTGATGACATCATCGATGACATCACTGATGACATCATCGATGACATCACTGATGACATCATCGATGACATCACTGATGACATCATCGATGACATCACTGATGACATCATCGATGACATCACTGATGACATCATCGATGACATCACTGATGACATCATCGATGACATAACTGATGACATCACCGATGACATCACCGATGACATCATCGATGACATCATCGATGACATCATCGATGACATCACCGATGACATCATCGATGACATCACCGATGACATCATCGATGACATAACTGATGACATCACTGATGACATCACTGATGACATCATCGATGACATCACCGATTACATAATCGTTAACCTCACTGATGACATCATCGATGACATCAATTACATCACTGATGACAATCATTGACAACAATAATAACTTTATGGACAATTTCATTGTTGACATCACTGATGATCATCAATGAGTAACTTTGGTACAATCCCTTTCAGAGCAACTTTGGTACAGTCCCTTAAGGAGCGACTTAGGTGCCAAAGTTTTAAAGTACCTATATACTGTCCCTTTAAGAGCAGCTTAAGTATTGTCCCTTAAAAGAGACTTAGGTGCCATCCTTTGAAGACCAGCTTAAGTACTGACCAGTTTAAGTACTGACGGAGTCTGTGCGCAAAGCGGTTCGGGCTGTATTAATCGCATAACAATGGATGGAAGAAGAAGAAGACGGATTACAATATAGTGCTTTTAAAAGCACTATTATGACATCATTAATAGTATATTGGTTGACATCATTTCCGAGATCACTGATAACAATAATTGACAACAATTATAACTTTATCGACAACGTCACCGTTGACATCACTGATGACATCATCGATGACATCACTGATGACATCATCGATGACATCACTGATGACATCATCGATGACATCACTGATGACATCATCAATGACATCATTGATGACATCACTGATGACATCATCGATGACATCATTGATGACATCATCGATGACATCATCGATGACATCACTGATGACATCATCGATGACATCATTGATGACATCACTGATGACATCATTGATGACATCATCGATGACATCACTGATGACATCATCGATGACATCACCGATGACATCATCGATGACATCATCGATGACATCACTGATGACATCATCGATGACATCACCGATGACATCATCGATGACATCACTGATGACATCATCGATGACATCATCGATGACATCACTGATGACATCATCGATGACATCATCGATGACATCACTGATGACATCATCGATGACATCATTGATGACATCATCGATGACATCATCGATGACATCACTGATGACATCATCGATGACATCATCGATGACATCACTGTGACATCATCGATGACATCATCGATGACATCACTGATGACATCATCGATGACATCACGATGACATCACTGATGACATCATCGATGACATCATCGATGACATCACGATGACATCATCGATGACATCACTGATGACATCATCGATGACATCACTGATGACATCATCGATGACATCACTGATGACATCATCGATGACATCACTGATGACATCATCGATGACATCACTGATGACATCATCGATGACATCACTGATGACATCATCGATGACATCACCGATGACATCATCGATGACATCACCGATGACATCATCGATGACATCACCGATGACATCATCGATGACATCACCGATGACATCATCGATGACATAACTGATGACATCACTGATGACATCACTGATGACATCATCGATGACATCACCGATTACATAATCGTTAACCTCACTGATGACATCATCGATGACATCAATTACATCACTGATGACAATCATTGACAACAATAATAACTTTATGGACAATTTCATTGTTGACATCACTGATGATCATCAATGAGTAACTTTGGTACAATCCCTTTCAGAGCAACTTTGGTACAGTCCCTTAAGGAGCGACTTAGGTGCCAAAGTTTTAAAGTACCTATATACTGTCCCTTTAAGAGCAGCTTAAGTATTGTCCCTTTAAAAGAGACTTAGGTGCCATCCTTTGAAGACCAGCTTAAGTACTGACCAGTTTAAGTACTGACGGAGTCTGTGCGCAAAGCGGTTCGGGCTGTATTAATCGCATAACAATGGATGGAAGAAGAAGAAGACGGATTACAATATAGTGCTTTTAAAAGCACTATTATGACATCATTAATAGTATATTGGTTGACATCATTTCCGAGATCACTGATAACAATAATTGACAACATTATAACTTTATCGACAACGTCACCGTTGACATCACTGATGACATCATCGATGACATCACTGATGACATCATCGATGACATCACTGATGACATCATCGATGACATCATCGATGACATCACTGATGACATCATCGATGACATCACTGATGACATCATCGATGACATCACTGATGACATCATCGATGACATCATCGATGACATCACGATGACATCACTGATGACATCATCGATGACATCATCGATGACATCACCGATGACATCACTGATGACATCATCGATGACATCAACGATGACATCATCGATGACATCACGATGACATCATCGATGACATCATCGATGACATCACTGATGACATCATCGATGACATCATCGATGACATCATCGATGACATCATCGATGACATCACTGATGACATCATCGATGACATCACTGATGACATCATCGATGACATCACTGATGACATCATCGATGACATCATGATGACATCATCGATGACCTCACTGATGACATCATCGATGACATCACTGATGACAATCATTGACAACAATAATAACTTTATGGACAATTTCATTGTTGACATCACTGATGATCATCAATGAGTAACTTTGGTACAATCCCTTTCAGAGCAACTTTGGTACAGTCCCTTAAGGAGCGACTTAGGTGCCAAAGTTTTAAAGTACCTATATACTGTCCCTTTAAGAGCAGCTTAAGTATTGTCCCTTTAAAAGAGACTTAGGTGCCATCCTTTGAAGACCAGCTTAAGTACTGACCAGTTTAAGTACTGACGGAGTCTGTGCGCAAAGCGGTTCGGGCTGTATTAATCGCATAACAATGGATGGAAGAAGAAGAAGACGGATTACAATATAGTGCTTTTAAAAGCACTATTATGACATCATTAATAGTATATTGGTTGACATCATTTCCGAGATCACTGATAACAATAATTGACAACAATTATAACTTTATCGACAACGTCACCGTTGACATCACTGATGACATCATCGATGACATCACTGATGACATCATCGATGACATCATCGATGACATCATCGATGACATCATCGATGACATCACTGATGACATCATCGATGACATCACCGATGACATCATCGATGACATCATCGATGACATCACTGATGACATCATCGATGACATCATTGATGACATCACTGATGACATCATCGATGACATCATTGATGACATCATCTGATGACATCATCGATGACATCATGATGACATCATCGATGACATCATCGATGACATCAGATGACATCACTGATGACATCATCGATGACATCACTGATGACATCATCGATGACATCATCGATGACATCATCGATGACATCATCGATGACATCACTGATGACATCATCGATGACATCAATGATGACATCATCGATGACATCACTGATGACTCACGATGACATCATCGATGACATCATCGATGACATCACTGATGACATCACCGATGACATCACGATGACATCACTGATGACATCATGATGACATCACTGATGACATCATCGATGACATCATCTGATGACATCATCGATGACATCATCGATGACATCATCGATGACATCACTGATGACATCATCGATGACATCATCGATGACATCATCGATGACATCATCGATGACATCACTGATGACATCATCGATGACATCACGATGACATCATCGATGACATCATTGATGACATCATCGATGACATCATCGATGACATCACTGATGACATCATCGATGACATCATTGATGACATCACTGATGACATCATCGATGACATCACTGATGACATCATCGATGACATCATCGATGACATCACTGATGACATCATCGATGACATCATCGATGACATCATCGATGACATCAATGATGACATCATCGATGACATCATGATGACATCATCGATGACATCACTGATGACATCATCGATGACATCACTGATGACATCATCGATGACATCACTGATGACATCATCGATGACATCACTGATGACATCATCGATGACATCACTGATGACATCATCGATGACATCACCGATGACATCACGATGACATCACGATGACATCATCGATGACATCACCGATGACATCATCTGATGACATAATGATGACATCACTGATGACATCATCGATGACATCACGATGACATCACGATGACATAATCGTTAACATCACTGATGACATCATCGATGACATCAATACATCACTGATGACAATCATTGACAACAATAATAACTTTATGGACAATTTCTGTTGACATCACTGATGATCATCAATGAGTAACTTTGGTACAATCCCTTTCAGAGCAACTTTGGTACAGTCTTAGGAGCGACTTAGGTGCCAAGTTTTAAAGTATATATACTGTCCTTAAGAGCAGCTTAAGTATGTCCCTTTAAAAGAGACTTAGGTGACATCATTTGAAGACCAGATTAAGATATGACCAGTTAAGTACTGACGGAGTCTCATGCGCAAAGCGGTTCGGGCTGTATTAATCGCATAACAATGGATGGAAGAAGAAGAAGACGGATTACATATAGGCTTTTAAAAGCACATTATGACATCATTAATAGTATATTGGTTGACATCATTTCGAGACATCACTGATAACATAATTGACACACAATTATAACTTTATCGACAACGTCACCGATGACATCACTGATGACATCATCGATGACATCACTGATGACATCATCGATGACATCATCGATGACATCATCGATGACATCATCGATGACATCACTGATGACATCATCGATGACATCACCGATGACATCATCGATGACATCACGATGACATCATCGATGACATCACGATGACATCATCGATGACATCACTGATGACATCATCGATGACATCACTGATGACATCGATGATCTGACACAGACACCGATTACATCATCGTTAACCTCACTGATGACATCATCGATGACATCAATTACATCACTGATGACAATCATTGACAACAATAATAACTATGGACAATTTCATTGTTGACATCACTGATGATCATCAATGAGTAACTTTGGTACAATCCCTTTCAGAGCAACTTTGGTACAGTCCCTTAAGGAGCGACTTAGGTGCCAAAGTTTTAAAGTACCTATATACTGTCCCTTTAAGAGCAGCTTAAGTATTGTCCCTTTAAAAGAGACTTAGGTGCCATCCTTTGAAGACCAGCTTAAGTACTGACCAGTTTAAGTACTGACGGAGTCTGTGCGCAAAGCGGTTCGGGCTGTATTAATCGCATAACAATGGATGGAAGAAGAAGAAGACGGATTACAATATAGTGCTTTTAAAAGCACTATTATGACATCATTAATAGTATATTGGTTGACATCATTTCCGAGATCACTGATAACAATAATTGACAACAATTATAACTTTATCGACAACGTCACCGTTGACATCACTGATGACATCATCGATGACATCACTGATGACATCATCGATGACATCACTGATGACATCATCGATGACATCACTGATGACATCATCGATGACATCACTGATGACATCATCGATGACATCACTGATGACATCATCGATGACATCACTGATGACATCATCGATGACATCATCTGATGACATCACTGATGACATCATCGATGACATCATGATGACATCATCGATGACATCATCGATGACATCACTGATGACATCATCGATGACATCATTGATGACATCACTGATGACATCATCGATGACATCACTGATGACATCATCGATGACATCACTGATGACATCATCGATGACATCACTGATGACATCATCGATGACATCACTGATGACATCATCGATGACATCACTGATGACATCATCGATGACATCACTGATGACATCATCGATGACATCACTGATGACATCATCGATGACATCACTGATGACATCATCGATGACATCACTGATGACATCATCGATGACATCACTGATGACATCATCGATGACATCACTGATGACATCATCGATGACATCACCGATGACATCAGCGATGACATCACCGATGACATCATCGATGACATCACCGATGACATCATCGATGACATCACTGATGACATCATCGATGACATAACTGATGACATCACGATGACATCACTGATGACATCATCGATGACATCACCGATTACATAATCGTTAACCTCACTGATGACATCATCGATGACATCAATTACATCACTGATGACAATCATTGACAACAATAATAACTTTATGGACAATTTCATTGTTGACATCACTGATGATCATCAATGAGTAACTTTGGTACAATCCCTTTCAGAGCAACTTTGGTACAGTCCCTTAAGGAGCGACTTAGGTGCCAAAGTTTTAAAGTACCTATATACTGTCCCTTTAAGAGCAGCTTAAGTATTGTCCCTTTAAAGAGACTTAGGTGCCATCCTTTGAAGACCAGCTTAAGTACTGACCAGTTTAAGTACTGACGGAGTCTGTGCGCAAAGCGGTTCGGGCTGTATTAATCGCATAACAATGGATGAAGAAGAAGAAGACGGATTACAATATAGTGCTTTTAAAAGCACTATTATGACATCATTAATAGTATATTGGTTGACATCATTTCCGAGATCACTGATAACAATAATTGACAACAATTATAACTTTATCGACAACGTCACCGTTGACATCACTGATGACATCATCGATGACATCACTGATGACATCATCGATGACATCACTGATGACATCATCGATGACATCATGATGACATCATCGATGACATCATGATGACATCACTGATGACATCATCGATGACATCATGATGACATCATCGATGACATCATCGATGACATCACTGATGACATCATCGATGACATCATGATGACATCATGATGACATCATTGATGACATCATCGATGACATCACTGATGACATCACGATGACATCACTGATGACATCATCGATGACATCACGATGACATCACCGATGACATCATCGATGACATCACTGATGACATCATCGATGACATCACTGATGACATCACGATGACATCATCGATGACATCATGATGACATCATCGATGACATCATTGATGACATCACTGATGACATCATCGATGACATCATTGATGACATCACGATGACATCATCGATGACATCACTGATGACATCATCGATGACATCATCGATGACATCACTGATGACATCACGATGACATCACCGATGACATCACGATGACATCATCGATGACATCACGATGACATCACTGATGACATCATCGATGACATCATCGATGACATCATCGATGACATCATCGATGACATCACTGATGACATCATCGATGACATCACTGATGACATCATCGATGACATCACTGATGACATCATCGATGACATCACTGATGACATCATCGATGACATCACGATGACATCATCGATGACATCAGATGACATCATCGATGACATCACCGATGACATCATCGATGACATCACCGATGACATCATCGATGACATCACCGATGACATCATCGATGACATCACGATGACATCATCGATGACATAACGATGACATCACTGATGACATCACTGATGACATCATCGATGACATTACCGAACATAATCGTTAACCTCACTGATGACATCATCGATGACATCAATTACATCACTGATGACAATCATTGACAACAATAATAACTTTATGGACAATTTCATTGTTGACATCACTGATGATCATCAATGAGTAACTTTGGTACAATCCCTTTCAGAGCAACTTTGGTACAGTCCCTTAAGGAGCGACTTAGGTGCCAAAGTTTTAAAGTACCTATATACTGTCCCTTTAAGAGCAGCTTAAGTATTGTCCCTTTAAAAGAGACTTAGGTGCCATCCTTTGAAGACCAGCTTAAGTACTGACCAGTTTAAGTACTGACGGAGTCTGTGCGCAAAGCGGTTCGGGCTGTATAATCGCATAACAATGGATGGAAGAAGAAGAAGACGGATTACAATATAGTGCTTTTAAAAGCACTATTATGACATCATTAATAGTATATTGGTTGACATCATTTCCGAGATCACTGATAACAATAATTGACAACAATTATAACTTTATCGACAACGTCACCGTTGACATCACTGATGACATCATCGATGACATCACTGATGACATCATCGATGACATCACTGATGACATCATGATGACATCATCGATGACATCACTGATGACATCATCGATGACATCACTGATGACATCATCGATGACATCACTGATGACATAACGATGACATCATCGATGACATCACCGATGACATCACCGATGACATCACGATGACATCATCGATGACATCACGATGACATCACTGATGACATCATCGATGACATCAACGATGACATCACGATGACATCAACGATGACATCATCGATGACATCATGATGACATCACTGATGACATCACGATGACATCATCGATGACATCATCGATGACATCATTGATGACATCACTGATGACATCATCGATGACATCACTGATGACATCATCGATGACATCACTGATGACATTCATGACATCATCGATGACATCACTGATGACATCATCGATGACATCACTGATGACATCATCGATGACATTCACTGATGACAATCATGACAACAATAATAACTTTATGGACAATTTCATTGTTGACATCACTGATGATCATCAATGAGTAACTTTGGTACAATCCCTTTCAGAGCAACTTTGGTACAGTCCCTTAAGGAGCGACTTAGGTGCCAAAGTTTTAAAGTACCTATATACTGTCCCTTTAAGAGCAGCTTAAGTATTGTCCCTTTAAAAGAGACTTAGGTGCCATCCTTTGAAGACCAGCTTAAGTACTGACCAGTTTAAGTACTGACGGAGTCTGTGCGCAAAGCGGTTCGGGCTGTATTAATCGCATAACAATGGATGAAGAAGAAGAAGACGGATTACAATATAGTGCTTTTAAAAGCACTATTATGACATCATTAATAGTATATTGGTTGACATCATTTCCGAGATCACTGATAACAATAATTGACAACAATTATAACTTTATCGACAACGTCACCGTTGACATCACTGATGACATCATCGATGACATCACTGATGACATCATCGATGACATCATGATGACATCATCGATGACATCATCGATGACATCACTGATGACATCATCGATGACATCACCTGATTTGACATCATCGATGACATCATCGATGACATCACTGATGACATCATCGATGACATCATTGATGACATCATGATGACATCATCGATGACATCATTGATGACATCACTGATGACATCACCGATGACATCATTGATGACATCATCGATGACATCATCGATGACATCACTGATGACATCACTGATGACATTATCGATGTCATCGATGACATCACCGATGACATCATCGATGACATCATTGATGACATCATCGATGACATCACTGATGACATCACCGATGACATCACTGATGACATCATCGATGACATCACTGATGACATCATCGATGACATCATCGATGACATCATCGATGACATCACTGATGACATCATCGATGACATCATCGATGACATCACTGATGACATCATCGATGACATCACTGATGACATCATCGATGACATCACTGATGACATCATCGATGACATCATCGATGACATCATCGATGACATCACTGATGACATCATCCATGACATCATCGATGACATCATCGATGACATCACCGATGACATCACTGATGACATCACGATGACATCATTCGATGACATCATCGATGACATCTGATGACATCATCGATGACATCATCGATGACATCACTGATGACATCATCGATGACATCATTGATGACATCATGATGACATCATCGATGACATCACTGATGACATCAATCGATGACTCACGATGACATCACTGATGACATCATCGATGACATCATCGATGACATCATCGATGACATCACTGATGACATCATCGATGACATCACTGATGACATCATCGATGACATCACTGATGACATCATCGATGACATCACTGATGACATCATCGATGACATCACTGATGACATCATCGATGACATCACTCGATGACATCATCGATGACATCACTGATGACATCATCGATGACATCACCGATGACATCATCGATGACATCACCGATGACATCATCGATGACATCACCGATGACATCATCGATGACATAACTGATGACATCACTGATGACATCACTGATGACATCATCGATGACATCACGATTACATAATCGTTAACCTCACTGATGACATCATCGATGACATCAATTACATCACTGATGACAATCATTGACAACAATAATAACTTTATGGACAATTTCATTGTTGACATCACTGATGATCATCAATGAGTAACTTTGGTACAATCCCTTTCAGAGCAACTTTGGTACAGTCCCTTAAGGAGCGACTTAGGTGCCAAAGTTTTAAAGTACCTATATACTGTCCCTTTAAGAGCAGCTTAAGTATTGTCCCTTTAAAAGAGACTTAGGTGCCATCCTTTGAAGACCAGCTTAAGTACTGACCAGTTTAAGTACTGACGGAGTCTGTGCGCAAAGCGGTTCGGGCTGTATTAATCGCATAACAATGGATGGAAGAAGAGAAGACGGATTACAATATAGTGCTTTTAAAAGCACTATTATGACATCATTAATAGTATATTGGTTGACATCATTTCCGAGATCACTGATAACAATAATTGACAACAATTATAACTTTATCGACAACGTCACGTTGACATCACTGATGACATCATCGATGACATCACTGATGACATCATCGATGACATCACTGACTGATGACATCATCGATGACATCATCGATGACATCACTGATGACATCATCGATGACATCATTGATGACATCACTGATGACATCATCGATGACATCATGATGACATCATCGATGACATCATCGATGACATCACTGATGACATCATCGATGACATCATTGATGACATCACTGATGACATCATGATGACATCATCGATGACATCACTGATGACATCATCGATGACATCACTGATGACATCATCGATGACATCATCGATGACATCACGATGACATCATCGATGACATCACCGATGACATCATCGATGACATCACTGATGACATCATCGATGACATCATCGATGACATCACTGATGACATCATCGATGACATCATCGATGACATCATGATGACATCATCGATGACATCATTGATGACATCATCGATGACATCATCGATGACATCATGATGACATCATCGATGACATCATCGATGACATCACTGATGACATCATCGATGACATCACCGATGACATCACTGATGACATCATCGATGACATCACGATGACATCACTGATGACATCATCGATGACATCATCGATGACATCATCGATGACATCATCGATGACATCACGATGACATCATCGATGACATCATGATGACATCATCGATGACATCACTGATGACATCATCGATGACATCACTGATGACATCATCGATGACATCACTGATGACATCATCGATGACATCACTGATGACATCATCGATGACATCACCGATGACATCATCGATGACATCACGATGACATCATCGATGACATCACCGATGACATCATCGATGACATAACTGATGACATCACTGATGACATCACTGATGACATCATCGATGACATCACCGATGACATCATCGATGACATCCACCGATTACTAATCTTTAACCTCACTGATGACATCATCGATGACATCAATTACATCACTGATGACAATCATTGACAACAATAATAACTTTATGGACAATTTCATTGTTGACATCATGATGATCATCAATGAGTAACTTTGGTACAATCCCTTTCAGAGCAATTGGTACAGTCCCTTAAGGAGCGACTTAGGTGCCAAAGTTTTAAAGTACCTATATACTGTCCCTTTAAGAGCAGCTTAAGTATTGTCCCTTTAAAAGAGACTTAGGTGCCATCCTTTGAAGACCAGCTTAAGTACTGACCAGTTTAAGTACTGACGGAGTCTGTGCGCAAAGCGGTTCGGGCTGTATTAATCGCATAACAATGGATGGAAGAAGAAGAAGACGGATTACAATATAGTGCTTTTAAAAGCACTATTATGACATCATTAATAGTATATGGTTGACATCATTTCCGAGATCACTGATAACAATAATTGACAACAATTATAACTTTATCGACAACGTCACCGTTGACATCACTGATGACATCATCGATGACATCACTGATGACATCATCGATGACATCACTGATGACATCATCGATGACATCATCGATGACATCACTGATGACATCATCGATGACATCACTGATGACATCATCGATGACATCACTGATGACATCATCGATGACATCATCGATGACATCACCGATGACATCACGATGACATCATCGATGACATCATCGATGACATCATCGATGACATCACTGATGACATCATCGATGACATCAACGATGACATCATCGATGACATCAACGATGACATCATCGATGACATCATCGATGACATCACTGATGACATCATCGATGACATCATCGATGACATCATCGATGACATCATCGATGACATCACTGATGACATCATCGATGACATCACTGATGACATCATCGATGACATCACTGATGACATCATCGATGACATCACTGATGACATCATCGATGACATCACTGATGACAATCATTGACAACAATAATAACTTTATGGACAATTTCATTGTTGACATCACTGATGATCATCAATGAGTAACTTTGGTACAATCCCTTTCAGAGCAACTTTGGTACAGTCCTTAAGGAGCGACTTAGGTGCCAAAGTTTTAAAGTACCTATATACTGTCCCTTTAAGAGCAGCTTAAGTATTGTCCCTTTAAAAGAGACTTAGGTGCCATCCTTTGAAGACCAGCTTAAGTACTGACCAGTTTAAGTACTGACGGAGTCTGTGCGCAAAGCGGTTCGGGCTGTATTAATCGCATAACAATGGATGGAAGAAGAAGAAGACGGATTACAATATAGTGCTTTTAAAAGCACTATTATGACATCATTAATAGTATATTGGTTGACATCATTTCCGAGATCACTGATAACAATAATTGACAACAATTATAACTTTATCGACAACGTCACCGTTGACATCACTGATGACATCATCGATGACATCACTGATGACATCATCGATGACATCACTGATGACATCATCGATGACATCACTGATGACATCATCGATGACATCATCGATGACATCACTGATGACATCATCGATGACATCATGATGACATCACTGATGACATCATCGATGACATCATTGATGACATCATCGATGACATCATCGATGACATCACTGATGACATCATCGATGACATCATCTGATGACATCACTGATGACATCATCGATGACATCACTGATGACATCATCGATGACATCACT
Source organism: Dendropsophus ebraccatus (assembly GCF_027789765.1). Classification (NCBI taxonomy): domain Eukaryota; kingdom Metazoa; phylum Chordata; class Amphibia; order Anura; family Hylidae; genus Dendropsophus; species Dendropsophus ebraccatus. Next base: position 124,264 of record NW_027210043.1, read on the forward strand.
GATGACATCATCGATGACATCACTGATGACATCATCGATGACATCACTGATGACATCATCGATGACATCACTGATGACATCATCGATGACATCATCGATGACATCATCGATGACATCACTGATGACATCATCGATGACATCACGATGACATCATCGATGACATCATCGATGACATCACCGATGACATCATCGATGACATCATCGATGACATCATCGATGACATCACTGATGACATCATCGATGACATCACCGATGACATCATCGATGACATCACTGATGACATCACTCGATGACATCACTGATGACATCATCGATGACATCACCGATTACATAATCGTTAACCTCACTGATGACATCATCGATGACATCAATTACATCACTGATGACAATCATTGACAACAATAATAACTTTATGGACAATTTCATTGTTGACATCACTGATGATCATCAATGAGTAACTTTGGTACAATCCCTTTCAGAGCAACTTTGGTACAGTCCCTTAAGGAGCGACTTAGGTGCCAAAGTTTAAAGTACCTATATACTGTCCCTTTAAGAGCAGCTTAAGTATTGTCCCTTTAAAAGAGACTTAGGTGCCATCCTTTGAAGACCAGCTTAAGTACTGACCAGTTTAAGTACTGACGGAGTCTGTGCGCAAAGCGGTTCGGGCTGTATTAATCGCATAACAATGGATGGAGAAGAAGAAGACGGATTACAATATAGTGCTTTTAAAAGCACTATTATGACATCATTAATAGTATATTGGTTGACATCATTTCCGAGATCACTGATAACAATAATTGACAACAATTATAACTTTATCGACAACGTCACCGTTGACATCACTGATGACATCATCGATGACATCACTGATGACATCATCAATGACATCATCGATGACATCATTGATGACATCACTGATGACATCATCGATGACATCATTGATGACATCATCGATGACATCATCGATGACATCACTGATGACATCATCGATGACATCACGATGACATCACTGATGACATCATCGATGACATCATGATGACATCACTGATGACATCATGATGACATCATCGATGACATCACGATGACATCATCGATGACATCACTGATGACATCATCGATGACATCACTGATGACATCACTGATGACATCATCGATGACATCACTGATGACATCATCGATGACATCACTGATGACATCATCGATGACATCACTGATGACATCATCGATGACATCACTGATGACATCACCGATGACATCATCGATGACATCATCGATGACATCACCGATGACATCATCGATGACATCACGATGACATCATCGATGACATCACGATGAAAGAGACATCGATGACATCACTGATGACATCATCGATGACATCACTCGATGACATCATCGATGACATCACTGATGACATCACTGATGACATCACCTGATGACATCATCGATGACATCACGATGACATCATCGATGACATCACTGATGACATCATCGATGACATCATCGATGAATCACGATGACATCATCGATGACATCACCGATGACATCATCGATGACATCACTGATGACATCATCGATGACATCATCGATGACATCACTGATGACATCACGATGACATCATTGATGACATCACTGATGACATCATCGATGACATCACTGATGACATCATCGATGACATCACGATGACATCCTGATGACATCATCGATGACATCATGATGACATCACTGATGACATCACGATGACATCAATGATGACATCATCGATGACATCACCGATGACATCACGATGACATCATCGATGACATCATCGATGACATCACTTAAATTTGAGACATCACTGATGACATCATCGATGACATCACTGATGACATCATCGATGACATCACTGATGACATCATCGATGACATCACTGATGACATCATCGATGACATCACTGATGACATCATCGATGACATCACTGATGACATCATCGATGACATCATGATGACATCATCGATGACATCACCGATGACATCATCGATGACATCACGATGACATCATCGATGACATCACCGATGACATCACGATGACATCACTGATGACATCACTGATGACATCATCGATGACATCACCGATACATAATCGTTAACCTCACTGATGACATCATCGATGACATCAATTACATCACTGATGACAATCATTGACAACAATAATAACTTTATGGACAATTTCATTGTTGACATCATGATGATCATCAATGAGTAACTTTGGTACATCCCTTTCAGAGCAACTTTGGTACAGTCCCTTAGGAGCGACTTAGGTGCCAAAGTTTTAAAGTACCTATATACTGTCCCTTAAGAGCAGCTTAAGTATTGTCCCTTTAAAAGAGACTTAGGTGCCATCCTTTGAAGACCAGCTTAAGTACTGACCATTTTAAGTACTGACGGAGTCTGTGCGCAAAGCGGTTCGGGCTGTATTAATCGCATAACAATGGATGGAAGAAGAAGAAGACGGATTACAATATAGTGCTTTTAAAAGCATATTATGACATCATTAATAGTATATTGGTTGACATCATTTCCGAGATCACTGATACACAATAATGACAACAATATAACTTATCGACAACGTCACCGTTGACATCACTGATGACATCATCGATGACATCACTGATGACATCATCGATGACATCAATGATGACATCATCGATGACATCATCGATGACATCACTGATGACATCAGCGATGACATCATCGATGACATCACTGATGACATCATCGATGACATCATTGATGACATCATCGATGACATCATCGATGACATCACTGATGACATCATCGATGACATCATTGATGACATCACTGATGACATCATGATGACATCATCGATGACATCACTGATGACATCATCGATGACATCACTGATGACATCATCGATGACATCATCGATGACATCACCGATGACATCACGATGACATCACGATGACATCATCGATGACATCACTGATGACATCATCGATGACCATCATCGATGACATCACTGATGACATCATCGATGACATCATGATGACATCACGATGACATCATCGATGACATCATCGATGACATCATCGATGACATCATCGATGACATCACTGATGACATCATCGATGACATCATGATGACATCACTGATGACATCATCGATGACATCATCGATGACATCACTGATGACATCATCGATGACATCACGATGACATCATGATGACATCATCGATGACATCACGATGACATCATCGATGACATCATCGATGACATCACTGATGACATCACGATGACATCACTGATGACATCATCGATGACATCACTGATGACATCATCGATGACATCACTGATGACATCATCGATGACATCACTGATGACATCATCGATGACATCACTGATGACATCATCGATGACATCACCGATGACATCATCGATGACATCATCGATGACATCATCGATGACATCACTGATGACATCATCGATGACATCAATCGATGACATCACTGATGACATCACTGATGACATCATCGATGACATCACCGATTACATAATCGTTAACCTCACTGATGACATCATCGATGACTTCAATTACATCACTGATGACAATCATTGACAACAATAATAACTTTATGGACAATTTCATTGTTGACATCACTGATGATCATCAATGAGTAACTTTGGTACAATCCCTTTCAGAGCAACTTTGGTACAGTCCCTTAAGGAGCGACTTAGGTGCCAAAGTTTTAAAGTACCTATATACTGTCCCTTTAAGAGCAGTAAGTATTGTCCCTTTAAAAGAGACTTAGGTGCCATCCTTTGAAGACCAGCTTAAGTACTGACCAGTTTAAGTACTGACGGAGTCTGTGCGCAAAGCGGTTCGGGCTGTATTAATCGCATAACAATGGATGGAAGAAGAAGAAGACGGATTACAATATAGTGCTTTTAAAAGCACTATTATGACATCATTAATAGTATATTGGTTGACATCATTTCCGAGATCACTGATAACAATAATTGACAACAATTATAACTTTATCGACAACGTCACCGTTGACATCACTGATGACATCATCGATGACATCACTGATGACATCATCGATGACATCACTGATGACATCATCGATGACATCATCGATGACATCATGATGACATCATCGATGACATCACTGATGACATCATCGATGACATCACTGATGACATCACGATGACATCATCGATGACATCACCGATGACATCATCGATGACATCATCGATGACATCATCGATGACATCATCGATGACATCACTGATGACATCATCGATGACATCATCGATGACATCATGATGACATCAACATGACATCATCGATGACATCATCGATGACATCACTCGATGACATCATCGATGACATCATCGATGACATCACGATGACATCATCGATGACATCACTGATGACATCATCGATGACATCACTGATGACATCATCGATGACATCACTGATGACATCATCGATGACTCACTGATGACATCATCGATGACATCACTGATGACAATCATTGACAACAATAATAACTTTATGGACAATTTCATTGTTGACATCACTGATGATCATCAATGAGTAACTTTGGTACAATCCCTTTCAGAGCAACTTTGGTACAGTCCCTTAAGGAGCGACTTAGGTGCCAAAGTTTTAAAGTACCTATATACTGTCCCTTAAGAGCAGCTTAAGTATTGTCCCTTTAAAGAGACTTAGGTGCCATCCTTTGAAGACCAGCTTAAGTACTGACCAGTTTAAGTACTGACGGAGTCTGTGCGCAAAGCGGTTCGGGCTGTATTAATCGCATAACAATGGATGAAGAAGAAGAAGAAGACGGATTACAATATAGTGCTTTTAAAAGCACTATTATGACATCATTAATAGTATATTGGTTGACATCATTTCCGAGATCACTGATAACAATAATTGACAACAATTATAACTTTATCGACAACGTCACCGTTGACATCACTGATGACATCATCGATGACATCACTGATGACATCATCGATGACATCATGATGACATCATCGATGACATCACTGATGACATCATCGATGACATCATCGATGACATCACTGATGACATCATCGATGACATCATCGATGACATCACTGATGACATCATCGATGACATCACTGATGACATCATCGATGACATCATCGATGACATCAATGATGTCATCGATGATGACATCATTGATGACATCACTGATGACATCATCGATGACATCACTGATGACATCATCGATGACATCACTGATGACATCATCGATGACATCACTGATGACATCATCGATGACATCACTGATGACATCATCGATGACATCACTGATGACATCATCGATGACATCATCGATGACATCATCGATGACATCACTGATGACATCATCGATGACATCACTGATGACATCATCGATGACATCACTGATGACATCATCGATGACATCATCGATGACATCATCGATGACATCATCGATGACATCACTGATGACATCATCGATGACATCACCGATGACATCATCGATGACATAACTGATGACATCATTGATGACATCACTGATGACATCATCGATGACATCACCGATTACATAATCGTTAACCTCACTGATGACATCATCGATGACATCAATTACATCACTGATGACAATCATTGACAACAATAATAACTTTATGGACAATTTCATTGTTGACATCACTGATGATCATCAATGAGTAACTTTGGTACAATCCCTTTCAGAGCAACTTGGTACAGTCCCTTAAGGAGCGACTTAGGTGCCAAAGTTTTAAAGTACCTATATACTGTCCCTTTAAGAGCAGCTTAAGTATTGTCCCTTTAAAAGAGACTTAGGTGCCATCCTTTGAAGACCAGCTTAAGTACTGACCAGTTTAAGTACTGACGGAGTCTGTGCGCAAAGCGGTTCGGGCTGTATTAATCGCATAACAATGGATGGAAGAAGAAGAAGACGGATTACAATATAGTGCTTTTAAAAGCACTATTATGACATCATTAATAGTATATTGGTTGACATCATTTCCGAGATCACTGATAACAATAATTGACAACAATTATAACTTTATCGACAACGTCACCGTTGACATCACTGATGACATCATCGATGACATCACTGATGACATCATCGATGACATCACTGATGACATCATCGATGACATCATCGATGACATCACTGATGACATCATCGATGACATCTGATGACATCACTGATGACATCATCGATGACATCATCGATGACATCATCGATGACATCATCGATGACATCACTGATGACATCATCGATGACATCATTGATGACATCACGATGACATCATTGATGACATCATCGATGACATCACTGATGACATCACGATGACATCATGATGACATCATCGATGACATCATGATGACATCATGATGACATCATCGATGACATCATGATGACATCATCGATGACATCACTGATGACATCATCGATGACATCACTATGACATCACGATGACATCACTGATGACATCACTGATGACATCATCGATCATCACTGATGACATCATCGATGACATCACTGATGACATCATCGATGACATCATCGATGACATCACCGATGACATCATCGATGACATCACCGATGACATCATCGATGACATCACTGATGACATCATCGATGACATCACTGATGACATCACTGATGACATCACTGATGACATCATCGATGACATCACTGATGACATCATCGATGACATCACTGATGACATCATCGATGACATCATGATGACATCATCGGACATCACTGA